>NC_047666.1:7558949-7632268 GCF_011762505.2 Arvicanthis niloticus | reverse complement strand
GCTCTGTCCCTGCAGGACCACAGACTGGGATCCCCCCACACGCAGAGCAGACTGCAACTTCTCATAGCCAGATGTTTGCCCAACACAGCATAAAGTAAACTCAGTCAAATTCCTGAGTTTCTGCCCCCCTGAGCCATGGTTTCCAGACACCTGGGATGACAGACATGCAGGAACCACAACTCAGCCCAACAGGACCCATGCCCACGTGCAAGCTACAGACCCACAGCCTCCAAGGATACAGGTAGAGCTGGTGGTCCCTGGTGTTTGCAGGGCTCTGTTTGTCCTGGACAGCAGAAGGCCTCCAGGGATGTAGGCAGAGTTGTGGCCCAGCAAATGGAGTAGAGTGGGCAGCACATTGCTTGAAAAGATTCTATAAGGCAACAAAGGACACCATCAATAAGCAAAATCAGCACCCTACAGATTAGGAAAAGATTCCACCAGCTTCACATCTGACAGAGGGATGACATTCAAAATCTATTAAAAAAAAAAAAGAAAAGAAAGAAAGAAAAGAAACTAGATATGAACAAACTAACTCAAGACAAGTTTCACTAAGCAACCTCCAATCACGTTATACATATACATATACATATACATATACATATACATATACATATACATACATACATACATACTTACATATATACATGAATACATACTACATACATATGTATATATACACACACATTTGCACATTGAGTAGATGTAGTAAACTTGAATGAGCTGGCTATAACTGTTTTGCATATATACATATATACACACTTACACATTTGGTGGATGGAGTAAATTTCAACAACCTGGACCCAACAACTTTATTTTTTCCCATAGCTTATATATCCCAGAAAAATCTTCCAAGCAATATACACATTACAATGTGATGACATTCTATTTTTCTTCTAATGAATGATTATAAGAAAAGAGTATGTCCCCCCCAATATCATTACATGAAAAAACATTATATATCACAGGTTAAAAAAATTAAAATAATTCCCAGAGAAACCACATACATTCATAATTAAACACCTTCTTATAGATTAACAAAGTGTGTGCAAGCAAGGTAATTTTCTCAGCCAATTTTGTTTTGTTTGGTTTTTTTCCTCACAGGCAGCAATTTGCATTAGAATGAAAGAATCAATTATTTTAGTATTTATTTTATATCAGGGCCCAGCCTCAAAACCGAATCAGAGTTCTCAACTGGAAGCAGGGATATCTGGAAGGCACATAATAAATATATACAGACTGCCTTTTGGGTACAAGCTGACAGGCAATTTTTCAAGGCTTAAAGTTTCTCTTTCTCTTCTCTCTCACTCTCTACTTTCTTTCTTGCTCATTCACTCACAGCTTGAGGCTGCACATACACTGCATTCTCCTCCACACTCTGCTTTTCTCTTGTGTGCTTTTCTTTTCCTGAACTCCCACACTCTTACACACCTCTGTGTGTTCCACTCTCACTCTCACACACACACACTCTTCACACACACATCTCACATACACCTCACATACCACATGCACTCTCCTTTCACTCACACATACACTCTCCACACACACCTCACATTTTCTCTTCACTCTTCACATTCTCTCTTCACTCACTCTTTACATTCTCTCTTCACTCACTCTTCACATCCTCTTCTCATGCTCTCTCACCATTTTCTTGCCCCAGTATTTTATTGATACTATAAAAGCAGGTAGAAAAAAGGACATTGTATAATCATTGCCAAATCAAATTCAAAAGAATAACCATGTCCCACAAAGAATTAAGAATTACAATTGTTCCCCAAAGTTTCAAACTTGAACTTGTCCTAAATGCATCTGAGGAAACTTCATAGCAACAGTTCACAAGTGAGAGCCAAAGTAAACGAATCCGAGCTCAAATATCAGTTTTACCACAGAATGATAATCTGTTCACTTTTTTCGAGAAATGAATAAAGATGTAACAGTTTGAAATGAGTCTTACATGTTTCTTGGAGCTCTCCCCTCCATGGTCAATTGTAACTTTTTCTGTTGCTTTCAGTGGATTAGATTCCATTTCCCTTTCTCTCAAGTCTCCCATGCCTCAGGAATGCAGTTTGAGGAAAATGGGGGAAAATTTCAGGGTATGGAAGGCAAAGGTTAACATGAAGTTTTTCCTCTAATATTTTCCACCTTATTTGACACAGAGTCTCTCACTGTTCCTGGAGTTCACTGGTTTGGACAGACTGAAAACATGCACATGTGTATACACACTCCAATAGGTACACAAATACTACACACACACACACACACACACACACACACACATAAAAAAGCAGTACTATGGATCATTTCTCTCTCTATGCTTTCTGAAAGCATATGTTATTCATACTTTTCTTGCTCAGTGGTTAAGAGCACTTGCTGTTCTTGTAAAAGATCCCATGTTCTCTTCCCAGCACTGGTATATCAGTTTACAAGTGTCTAAAACTCCAATTTGCAGGAAATTTGATGCTCCCTTCTGGCCTTCTTCGGCACTACACACACATGGTGCATATACATACATGCAAGCAAAATACCCCTACACATAAAATAAAAACAAGAAATTAAAAATAATTACCAATATGTGTTTATTTCAGAAGTGTCACACAAAAAAATAAAGAAAAAATAAACATGTATTGAGTGGAAATTTTTCTCCTATTAACTCAGAATTCTCTAAGATTATATTTTAAGTAATTTTCTATTAGATCTGGTGAGCAAATACATTGTCTTGTTCTATGTTGGTGCTGACTAGAACCTACGCAAAAAGCAGGGGTTAGGGATAACAGTCCAGATACCCTTTAGCTTTCTTTGTTAAGAACTGAACAAGGCCCTGCTTTCAAGTTATCACAGCACTATTGGAAAGTAAAGTTAGAGGAGCAGGCAGCAACCCTCATTGACCCTCATTACCTTTAAGGACAGTAACTGCTGCTGTTCCATCCATCTAGACAGAATCTTGGTCATGCAAGTTGTGTGCCTTCTCTTAGTTGGGTAAGAATTGTTTTATCTCACATGATGCAGTTAATTCCTGGCTCAGGAGTCAGGTGATAGTGGGAGGATGAGAGAAAATTTTCAAAACTCGAAGATACATTGTTGAATGAATGTAGAATAGATTTGGGTATCACTGCTTTTATTCAGCTAATACCTGGATATTTTAGTGTTGAAAATAATGCCAAGTTAGCAACTGAGTTAACCACATGCCTTTGTTTTTCTGGATATTAGAAACTAAGGTTGTTCCAACTGGTACTCAGTAAAAATTAAAAGTGACTGAGTGCTTCTGCAGAACTAATGTACTATAAAAAGAGCAAATATAGACAAAATTAGGGTTGGGGAGATGGCTCTGCAGTTAAGAGCACTAACTGTTCTTCCAAAGTTCCTGAGCTTAATTGACAGAAACCACATAGTGACTGACTACGATTTGTAATGGGATCTAATGCCTTCTTCTGGTGTGTCTGAAGTCAGTGACTGTGTGCTCATGTATATAAAATAAATAAATCATTTTAAAAATAGACAAAATTAATTTATAGCTTTTACTTTTAGACAGTGGTAACATCTGAAGGCACAGTGGCTACAAGGAGCCCCTGCAAAGCTTCTAAAGCCCTGATTATGTTCTGTTTCTTGACTTAGAGGACAGCTATATGGAGCTTCCAGACTGAAATGCCACATTCTGGTGAGGATAGACATAATGAATATCCATATAAGTAAGCATGATAAAAGAGAACAGTCCTGAAATAACAGCTAACAATAATCACAGTGAAATTCCCATTTTAGCTCATTTTACCTGGAAACCAGAGCAACAAGAACTGAAGAAACTGAGCAGGGACCCTCATGTCCATGCTGAGTTTTGACAGCAATCACAATGCCACAGAGTGTGACTGGTATATGAAGAAGTACCCAAGGGTATCCAGTGAAAGCATGCAAATTATTAGGAACCAGTTACTGGGCACAGGTGCAAGGCTTACTCATCTCAGCCCTGAACACAAGACTAGAGTCCCCAGACAACTGAGGTCAAACAAATTGTATGTCTCCAGACAATGAATTTTATTTCAAATATCTAAAATTATAAATGATGTTTCTAATGCATGTAGTCTCTATTTTGAATAAGATATTTAAAAGACATACTGGGGTAACATAGAAGAATATCATGCTGTCAGGGAATATACAATATAAAAGAAAGTATCAGATCTTTAACTTAAATAATTCTGATTGGTTAAAAAAATACTAAGTTAACTGAAATTATGGGAAGCACAAAGCATAGCTTCTAAAACTTAGCCAATTTATAGAGACTGCTGAACACCTGGACAGTCCCTATACTACAGAACATTGGAGCATCAAATTTTCAGCTGTCTGGCCCAGGATCATCTGACAGACCTTAGTGATAGAAAATTATTAAGGGCTGATTACTCTGTCTAGGCAGATATAATCAGTCAACTATTCCACAAGTGTGTCCTTTTCTGGACAGCAATTTGTCTGTAGATAGAAAGAGGCAATTCTTGCCTAGTGGCTGTCTCCACACAACTGGAATAACTCCAAAGATGCTCAATTTCTTCTGAGAATCCAAGACAGGAAGCTTTCAGCAGCAGACAGATCTCTAATCAAAATGAACATTACTATAGAGATGTTTATAACATCAATTCTGTGGACTTATGACATTTTGAAAACCAACTATCCATGTAAGGTAATCTGGACTGTTGTCTGTTAACTCCTCTCAGCTATTTCTAAATAAAATATGGAAAACACCCTAACAATAAACTCCAAGCCATGAATTTGCTATAGTCCCTTAACTCACAGGCTAACCATCTCAAATCAGTTAAAAAAAGTTAAAGAAGGACTGGGTCTAAGCCTTGTATTCCTAAATGTGTTATACAGGCACAATGCCCATGAGAGTATCAATATTCATCTCACTTTTATATCAATAAGAAGCTTGTACCAATGAAAACCTTAAACTTGAAATAAAAGTAAATTTTGTACCATTTAAGAAATTATAACTTCATCTTGATAATAATTATACAGATTTCTACCAATAGGATATAGCTATGCAATAAATCCTAGCTAATTCACCCCGTTCCAACAAAAACCACTACTTTTCCCTAGAAAGACAGCCCAATATTAACCACCTTAGTCCCCAAGCCCAGGGAATAGGGGCGCTGACTCTTCATTTACTTCTTCAAGCTGATTATGGGCATTGAGATATTAGGAGAGGGGTGGGGGGAAGAGTAAATTGATAAGCCTCTGAAGGTCAGTCATTCTGGACTTCTGACAGGGTTGAAAACTTATAGTCTCATAGCCAATCCTGGCTATTTACTTTGAGAGAAAAGATCTGAGTGGATGGTTTTCAGCAGACATTCATTCTAAAGCAAAAAAAAAAAAAAAAGCCATGTTCAGAACTAAGTGTTTTAGTTAGGAGAGATGACAGAGGTTCTGGTTAGTCAATAAAATGATTAACTAGGTATTAGGACTATCTTGTACTTCACTGGTACAAATAGGCATAATTATGCTCTAATTGTATTTTGAGAGAAAAGTTTTATTTTAACAGGAAGGGTGATTATGTAGGAGGAGCTAAGGTGGGAGGAGTACCAAGAGAAAGAGAAGGAGCAAAGAGAGAAGAAGAAGAAGGAGAGGTGAAGCTAGGTGATGAGAGAGAGAAAGGGGAGGGGGACATGGAGGCAGATGTTCACGTGTCTCCATCAGTCAAAGATAGTTAATATATCTAGGTTGGGTATTGGGTTACACTTCTGATTGAGCATTACCAAACTTATAAAGCCTTTGATTAACATTTTTAAAAAATTGTATAAAAGCAAAAAGGAACAGGGGGCATGGGATAGGGGTTTTCTAGAGAGGGGAAATGAGGAAAAGGGATGGGATCTGAAATGTAAATAAAATATCCAATAAAAAAGAAAAAACGAAAAAAATACTAAGTATTCCCCTTGTGAAGTTTTTGCTGTATACATTTCTTGAAATTAAAAAGACAATTTAATATAACCACTTTCACTGAACTAAAACAAGATTTTACAGTTTTAATTTTGTTAATTACAGTTCAAAGCAAGGAAATGCACATATAACACATTGATTCAAGCAATCTGTGTCACATGAAGATCAGAATCCATGTGAAGATGGAGGTACTTTCATGGGTACAACTTTTGTTCAGTATGGGATGCCCCATATTTTGCTCTTTTCTACCATTTGCTATTTTTTCCCATATTTTCTCAGCATAAAGGATTGACTAGTAATAATAGAATTGAGTACTATAACAGAAAACATGATTATTTTCACATTTTGTTCTTGAGCAGTAACTGGAAGAATTATCCTGATTCAGGCAGCAGCCTTGCTGTCTGCAGGTAGGTCCCAGTCTCTAAAGCTATGATGCAGAAATCTTTGTGCAGACTTATAAAACAGATACTGAAGAAACAGATCACAAATCTATGTGTTTATTATAACATCCAACCTTATTCAACATCTGGACAAGTATGATCTGTTCAGTCTTCCATACTCTGTCCTAAGCCAGGGAACCCTTGGGGTTTTTCAGAAACTAACTACGGAGGTTCTATAATGTTTCAGCATGAGTCTAAATAAGTTGATTTTCCAAGTGCCTGGATTTTAGTGATGTGTGAGAACAAACACCTAGCCATAAGACAGCTTCTTCAATATACAGAGCACCATCTCCATCAGGAGTATAACACAGCTGCTTTTGGATGGATTAATAGTAGGTGCTACCTTCTCTGCCTCTTCCCTGAACTCTCTTTCTGCTGATATCTAACACCTGTATCTGTGTCTCTTTGATTTTTGATGCTTAGAAGTCATTTCTGCATTCTCACATAATAAGCTCAGGATCTGAGGAAGATTCACCAAGGACACTTTTAGTAGATGTTAATAGGAGGGTGACAGTTCCCTTCCCTTACTTAAAACAAGTAAATCATTAGTTTGCAGGGAATCTGGAATCTGAATTCTTACCACACCCCTTTTAATAATGTGTGCAAACATGAATGGAATTCCAGAAACAGACAACTTCCCTTTATCAATAAACCTTACATTGCATTAAGTAATAAATTATTTTGGTTTTGTATTATGACTTTCTATGAAAATGTGCATTGATTGTATAACAGTGAGCATTGCTCCCTTCTTTTTTTCATTTTTAATTGGTGATTTCATTTATTTACATTTCAAACGTTATCCCCCTTCCCAGTTTCCCCTCCACTAGCTCCCTATCCCCTCTTCCTTCCCCCTGCCTCTATGCCTCTATGCCCCTGCCTTCCCACCCGCCAACGGACTCCTGACTCAGCAGCCTAGATTTCTCCTATCCTGGGTCATCAAGTCTCCAGTGGACCAAGGGTCTCTTCTCTCAGTGATGGCAGATAAGGCAATCCCTTGTTACATATCCAGCTGGAGCCATGGGTACCCCCTATGTATGGTTGGTGGTTTAGTCTCTGGGAGTTTTGGGGGGGTCTGGTTGATTTATATTGTTTTACTTCCTATTATGTTGCAAACCCCTTCAGCTCCTACAGTCCTTGTCATATCTTGCCTATTGAGATCCCCCAGCTCAGTACATTTTTTGGCTTTGTATCTGTATTGGTAAGGATCTGAAACAGCCTTTCAGGAAACAGCTGTATCAGGCTCCTGTCAGCACACACTTCTTGGCATTCACAGTGGTGTCTTGGTTTGGTGTCTGCATGTGGGATTGATCCCCAGGTGTGGCATTCTCTGGATGCCCTTTCCTTCAGACTCTGCTCCACTCTTTGTCCCATATTTTCTGTAGACAGGAGCAATTCTGGGTTAAAAGTTTTGAAATGGGTGGGTTGCATCTGGGACTTTCTGGTTGCCACCACCAATTCCCCATCCCTCATTGCTACATATCTTTGTTCAATTTCCTGATCCTCTATACATCTCCTCCATCTCTTCCCATATCTGATTCTGGTTTTCTTCTATCCCTCTTCTCTTCCTCCCATGTGCCTCCCACCCTCTACTTCCCTTGATTATTTTGTTCCCTCTTTTAATTCGGACTGAAGCATCTACTCTTTATTCTTCTTCTTGAGCTTCATGTACTCTGTTGTAGCATGGGTATTCCACACTCTTTACCTAATATCCACTTATCAGTGAGTACATACCATATATGTTCTTTTGGGACTGAGTTACCTCACTCAGGATAATATTCTCTAGTTCCATCGATTTGCCTGTGAATTTCATGAACTCATTGTTTTTAATAGCTCGGTGGTAGTTCATTGTTTTAATGTACCACATTTTATGTATCCATTTCTCTATTGAAGGACATCTGGGTGGTTTCCAGCTTCTGGCAATTATAAATATAATTGTATGAACATAGTGGAGCATGTGTCCTTATTGCATGTTGGAGCATCTTCTGAGTATATGCCCATAAGTGGTATAGTGGTGTCCTAAGATAATACTATGTCCAATTTTCTGAGGAAAAGACAGACTGATTTCCAGAGTGGTCATAACAGCTTGCACTTCTACCAGCAATGGAGGAGTATTCCTCTTTCTCCACAACCTTGCCAACCTGTCACCTGAATATTTGAACTTAGCTATTATGACTGGTGTGAGGTGGGTTCTCAGGGTCATTTTGACTTGCATTTCCCTGATGACTAAGGATGTTGAATATTTCTTTAAGTGATTCTCAGCCATTCAAGTTTCCTCAGTTGAGAATTCTGATTACCTCTGTTCCCCAGTTTTTAATAGGGTTATTTTGGTTCTCTGGCGTTTAACGTAATGAATGCTTTGTATAAATTGGATATTAGCCTTTTATCGGCTGTAAGATTGATAAAGAATTTTCCCAATCTGTTGGTTGCTGTTTTGTCCTATTGACAGTGTCTTCTGCATTACTGAAGCTTTGCAATTTTATGATTTTCCATTTGTAAACTCTTGATCTTAGAGCATAAGCCATTGGTGCTCTGTTCTGGAAAATTTCCCCTGTGCCCATGTGTTCAACGCATTCCCCCTCTTTTCCCTTCTACTAGATTCATAATATCTGGTTTTATGTGGAGGTCCTTGATCCATTTGGACTTGAGCTTTGTGCTGAGAAATAAGAATGGATCAATTTGCATTCTTTCACAAGTTGACCACCAGTTGAAACAGCACCATTTGGTGAAAATGTTGTGTTTTTTCCACTGGAAGATTTTAGCTTCCTTGTCAAATATCAAGTGACCACAGGTGTGTGGGATCATTTGTGGGTCTTCAGTTCTATTTCATTGATCCCCCTACCTGTTGGTGTACCAATATCATGCAGTTTTTATCCCTGTTGTTCTGTAGTACAGCTTGAGATCAGGAATGGTGATTCCTCCGGATGTTCTTTTACTGTTGAGAATAGTTTTTGCTATCCTCAGTTTTTTTGTTATTCCAAATGAATTTGAGAACCACTCCTAACTCTATGAACAATTGAGTTGGAATATTGATGGGAATTGCAAAGAATCTGTAGATTTCTTTAGACAAGAAGGATATTTTTACTATATTAATCCTGACAATCCATAAGCATGGGAGATCTTTCCAATTTATGAGGTCTTCTTTGACTTCTTTCTTCAAAGACTTGAAATTCTTGTTGTACAGATCTTTCACTTGTTTGGCTACAGTCACACCAAAATGTTTTATATTGTTTGTGACTATTGTGAAGGGTGTCATTTCCCTAATTTTTTTCTCAGCACATTTATCTTTAGAGTGTAGGAAGGCTACTGATTTGTTTGAGTTAATATATATCCAGCCACTTTGCTAGATTTGTTCATCAGCTGTAGGAGTTCTCTGGTGAAATTTTTGGAGTCACTTAAGTATGATGTTATATCATCTGCAAATAGTGATATTTTGACTTTTTCCTTTCAAATATGTATCCCTCTGACCTCCTTTTGATGTCTAACTGCTTTAACTAGTACATCAAGTACTACATTGAAAAGATAGGGAAAGAGTGGGCAGCATTGTGTAGTACCTGATTTTAGTGGGATTCCTTTAAGTTGCTCTCCATTTAGTTTGATGTTAGCTACTGCTTTTCTGTATATTGCTTTTACTATATTTAGGTATGGACCTTGAATTCCTGATCTTTCCAAGACTTTTAACATGAAGGGATGTTGAATTTTATCAAAAAAAATTTTTTTGAAAATCTAATGAAATGATGAATTTGTTTATGTAGTAGATTACATTGATGGACTTTCATATACTGAAGCATCCCTGTATCATGGAAAGAAATCCTACAATGATGGATGATTGTTTTGATGTGTTCTTGGACTCAATTTCTGAGAATTTTATTGAGTTTTTTTTTGCATTGATATTCATAGACAATTGGTCTGAAGTCCTCTTTCTTTCTTGGGTCTTTGTGTGGTTATAGTATCAGCGTAACTCTGGCTTCATAGAAAGAATTAGGTAGTGTTCCTACTGTTTCTATTTTGTGGAATAGTTTGAAAAGTATTGGTATTAGGTCTTCTTTGAAGGTCTGATAAAATTCTGTACTAAACGAATCTGTTCCTGGGCATTTTTTGGTTGGAAGACTTTTAATGACTGCTATTATTTCTGTAGGGGTTATGGGACTGTTTACACGGTTTATTTCATTGTGATTTAACTTTGGTATTTGGTACCTTTCTAGAAAATTGTTTATTTCATCCAGATTTTTCAGTTTTGTTGAGTATAAGCTTCTGTAGTAGGATCTGATTATTTTTCAAATGTCCTCAGTTTCCGTTGTTATATCTCCCTTTTCATTTCTGGTTTTCTTAATTTGGAAACTGCCTTTGTGCCTTCTGGTTAGTCTTACTAAGGGTTTATCTATCTTGTTGATTTTCTCAAAGAACCACCTCCTGGTCTTGTTGATAGTTCTTTTTGTTTCTACTTGGTTGTTTTCAGCCTTGAGTTTGATAATTTCCTGCCATCTACTCCTCTTGAGTATATTTGCTTCTCTTTGCTCTAGAGCGTTCAGGTGTGTTTCAAGCTACTAGTGTATGCTCTCTCCAGTTTCTTGTTGGAAGCACTCAGAGATATGAGTTTTCCTCTTAGCATTGCTTTCATCATGTCCCATAAATTTGGATATATTGTGCCTTCATTTTTCTTAAATTCTAAAAAGTCTTTAATTTCTTTATTTCTTCTTTGACCAATTTATCATTGAACAGATTGTTGTTCAGCTTATGAGTGTATGCAGCCTTTCTGTTGATTTTGTTGTTATTGAAGACAAGTATTAGTCCCTGGCGATCTGATAGAATGCATGGGATCATTCCAATCTTCTTGAACATTTTGAGGCCATTTATTTGACCCATTATATGGTCTATTTTGGAGAATGTACCATAAGGTGCTAAGAAGAAGGTGTATTCTTTTGTTTTAAGAGAAAATGATATCTGTTACATTCATTTAGTTCATAACTTCTGTTAGTTTCACTGTGTCTGTTTAGCTTCAGTTTCCATGATCTGTCCATTGATGAGAGTGGGTTTGTGAAGTCTCCCACTATTACTGTGTGAGAAGCAATGTGTGCTTTGAGCTTTAGAAAAGTTCCTTTTATGATTGGAATGTGTGTTGCCTTGCATTTGGAGCATAAATGTTCAGAATATCCTTATATTTTTTGATAACTTTTGGTTGAAAGTCAATTTTATTCCATACTAGAATAGCTACTGCAGCTTGTTTCTTGGGAATATTTGCTTGGAAAATTATTTTTGAGCCTTTTTCTCTGAAGTAGTGTCTGTCTTTTTCACTGAGGTACATTTACTGTATCAGCAAAGTGCTTGGACCTGATTACATATTCAGTCTGTTAGTCTATGTCTTTTTATTTGGGAATTGAGTCCATTGATGTTAAGATATATTAAGGAACAGTGATTGTTGTTTCCTGTTATGTTTATTGTTAGAGGTAGAATTATGTTTTTGTGGCTATCTTCTTTGGGGTTTGTTAGAAGAAGATTGCGTTATTGCTTTTTCTATGATGTAGTTTTCTCCTTGTGTTGGAGTTTTCTATCTATTACCTTTGTAGGCCTGGATTTGTGAAAAGATATTGTGTAAACTTGGTTTTTTCATAGAATATCTTTTTCTCCATCTATGGTAATTGAGAGGTTTACTGGGTATAGTAGCCTGGGCTGACATTTGTGTTCTCTTAGGGTCTGTATGACATCTGCCTAGGATCTTCTAGCTTTCATAGTCTCTGTTGAAAAGTTTGGTGTAATTCTGATAGTTCTGCCTTTATATGTTACTTCATCTTTTTCACTTACTGCTTTTAATATTCTTTCTTTGTTTTGTGTATTTGGTGTTTTTACTATTATGTGACAGGGGGAATTTCTTTTCTGGCCCATTCTGTTCCTGTGTCCAACAGGAAGACCAACAAGTCAACAATTTGGACTCCTTGGGGGCTCTCGGAGACTAAACCAAAGAGCATACAACAGCTAGACCGCTGCTACACATATGTAGCAAATGTGTAGCTTGGCCTTCCTGCAGGACCCCAACAACTGGAGCAGGGGCTATTCCTAAAGCTGTTGCCTGTTTTTTGAAATCCATTTTCTACCTGTGCTGCCTTATCTGGCCTCAGTGAAACAGGATGTGCCTAGCTGTGCAGAGACTTGAGGACTTGATGACTTGAAAACCAGTGGCTCAGATGTTAAGGGATATTCAGTAGCTATTTAAAGTTAGGTTTTAGATTTACTCCACTGGAAGAAACATATGCCTTTTACTGAGTTATAGCCAAGAACCAAGGTTTCAGAGGTCACACAATCCAGGTGCCAACTTACTATTTTGCTAAATAAAATCAGTGTCAAAACTACCTCAAAATTTATTTCTCTCTATACATAGAATAATGCATCTCTCAGATCCCATTAGAGACTTGTATGTAGTAGATGGAGGCTAAAACAAAGCCATCCTCCCCTCATGCTTCTGAGAATGCAGAGGCTTTGGAAGAACTGCCTCCTGAAAAAGCAAAGTGGACTGAGGAGACAATGAAAATGGTGCCTGTCTAACCCCATCGCTGATTTCTTTAGGCTTGGACCTTCTGCTACCTGGGAGGTCTCCTTAGATGCCAAAAGGCGTTGTCTGTTAGGCGTTGTCTAATTCAAGGTTTCCCATATAGAGAACATATCACTGGACATTTGAAATTCCAGGAAGCCAGGAACATAACCTTGGTAACTGTTCTCCTTTCTCTCTTACATTCATGAGAAACAGCACCTGGTCACTGCTTAGAAAACCTGGCCTGCCAGGGCATCTCCAGGCATCTGCATCCATCTGCCTTGACCCAAAGCACTCGAGGCTGCTTCTGAGAAATGAAATCCTTTGTTGTATGCCTGTATTTATCACAGCTGCTAGAATATTCAAATTCTTAGCAGAGACTTGGTGCCTTTGGGAAACTGAACCACATAATAAGTTAGTTTTAACTGCATCTTGCAGAATATACCTATTTTTAGCAATTATCTTTGGATTTGCTGAACAAAAAGCTTTCTGAAAATTAATGATTTTCACCAATGATTTTACTGATTTCTTTATATACAGAACTGACCTGCACAAGATTCAAGTGAAGTTTAGAAGCCTGTATTAAGAGAGTGCTAGTTTTTATAAGAAGAAAATGCAGAGATAAGGTATACCAATGCAGAAAGATCTATGGGTTTAGAGTCAAGAAATGAGCCAAATCCTGTGTGAACACAGTAAATCACTTCTCTCTGATTCTCAACATTCATTGTCACCCTTCAGTGAAGAGATTATGTCATGAAAACTGAGTTTTATTGAGAGTTAATCTCAGAATTCTATTCATTAGAGCAGTGGCTAGCTATTCATTAGAATATGCTCTCATGGGTAGTTTTGCTTATGAAATAGACATTTTACACTAGCCTAGCCTTTCCTTTTCATCCCATTGCTGCAATAAATTATCATGACAAAAAAGCATCAGGAGGTATAGGGGGTTTATTCATTTTACAATTCCAGATTGAAGTCCTTCATCTCAGGAAGACAGTGCAGAAACTTTAAACAGCTGGTCACATCACATCCACCATGAGGAGTTGAAAGACATGAATAAATGTATGCTTGCTTTGTTGCTTGTTGTGCTCAGCTTGATTTTTCTTTTATATAGTTCAGGCCTCCCTACCCCACCTGGAAAATGGTGCCACCCACAGTAGGCTGAGTCTTCCCATGAATTAATTAAAATAATCCCCACAGACATGCCTATGGGCTAAACTAAGGTAGAAAATGTCTCAATGATACTCTCTTCCCAAGTGATTTTAGGCTGTTTTTAAGTTGACAGTTAAAATTAACCATCACTAGGTTAGTCTGGGGTAAGGAAAATAATAACAACTTTGGGCAAAAAATGAGCAGAGATTTGTTATTAAATTATCTAGATGATAAAAGAAGAAAAGCAACCAAGGAGGAAGGGACCTAGAGTAGAATACGGAGCTGAAACAAGAGAACAGAAGAAGTCACTGGGACAGAGACAATGGTTATCTCCTCTGCAATGAAGCAGCAAAAATCAAGTGCACAATTTTCTCCCATTCTCAGCCCTAAAACGGCATGATCTCTCTGGAACATGAAAATATACAGTACTGCTAGATATGGCTCCTGAGTAACTGCATCTTGCCAACCCTTTACTACTAATTGTTATATGATAGTGTAGAGTGAAAAATTATAAAGACCATTTTATGAAATATATGTAGACTTTTTCTTTGCCATTAGACCTGAGCAGAAAAAGTGCAGCTCCAGAACACGGAACTGAATGTAAGATTTCAGGTTTTCACTGCCCCAGGACACATTCTGGGTGGAGGACATTATCCCTGAATCAGAGGACACTTGCTGGATTAACATTCCTCAAGCCTCAGGGTGGGGAAAGCTCAAAGCAAGAAGACACATTCCTGACCACAGAGAAAGATGCAAGTCATCTAGGTGGGCTATAGCTGGAACAAGTGAAAATAGTTAACTTGAAATAGTTGGTAATGACAGGGTAGGGCACAGTGACATGGTAAAACTACACTTTTGAGAAGAATGAGTGTGCAGAGTGATTTTCACATGACTCTAAATCATTTAGGGTGAGTTCCTCTGAAATGTTCCACTATTTTTATGTTATGTATCCTTGACAACCCCTCACACCCTCCCCACTTCCCTAGTTTGTGGTTTACTCCTTTAAAAACCCTCCTCAGACTGACTGGCTTGGTCAAACTCTACTCCTGTGTGAGTGTGCAGTTTGACCACTGGCTGCCAGCTTTCTTCCCTAATAAACCTCTGCTGATTGCATCCAGGTATGGTTTCTTGTGATTTTTGGTGGTCGTGATTTCCTGAGACTTGAGGAAGGGTCTCCCGAGTCTGGGGGTCTTCATTAGCAGTAAATAAACTCTCAGCTTAAAGCATTATAAGATGCAAAAGCAGTGTGTTATAACACGTACAACTTGTTTTATTCTAGGCTCCTTTCTGACTTCTAGTATAAGTCTACTGTGTATGAGATTGGGGTTTGCACTGGTTCCCTTCTACCACCTTCACAACTCTGCCCCAGGAGGGAAAACTCATCTATGGTCTGAACTGATAAGTACTGCTGTGGTTTCTACTGACTGAAGGGTTAGGTAATAGAAGGCATCAACAATTCCTCAGAGATTTAAGAAGGGAAAGCCAGGTTCTTCCTGGGTCCAGATGGTTGACAAGGAAGAGTCCTGGTTGACCTGCCCATTGTTGCCTCTCCTGCTTCCACAATTAATTAGACTGCTGACAACCCCCTCCCCCCCGTCCTTTCTTCTCCCCAGGATCTAACAGCTCAGTATTGTAGGTCTCTCTAGGTGCTTCAGTAACTTGTACTGGCTTCTCAGTTCTGCCACTATTTTCCCATTGGGACTCAGGTTTAATAAGACTACACCACTTTTATTTAAATTTCAAACAGATGAATCCAGTATGCTGAATATCTTAGGAACATCCAGGCATTTAAACATCTGGAATACATTACTTCAAAAAATGTGTCATGTAAAAGTCTGGAAATAAGAAGTATGCTATACATATGGGTCCAAATCTCAAAGAAATAAAGCTTTGGTTTCAATGAGAAAAAAAAGACTCACTAAAGGTCAACTTCAGTGAATAAATGTCAGTTGTGTGCTCTGCCATAGCAAGGGCATCTATAGCACATCATGTTTAAAAGCCTCAGGGCCCTTACAGAAGAGGGGCAGAAAGATTGCAAGAGCCAGAGGTTGTTTATTGTTCATTCATGCTGTGTCTTTTGAGAACTGTGTGTTATTTCATTACCCACTTATGCAATGGACTGATAGGGTTCCTTGTTGATTAGTTTAGTTATATTTTTAGTTCTGTGTATATTTAGGTAATAACTCCATGTTGAATGTATAGGTACCATGTGTTCTAGGGGCTCAGCTACTCATTATTTTGAATCTCTCAACATCTTCATCTTACAAAGTCTCAAGAGAATCTCCCATTGCTATATAACATAGAATAACATACTGTATATCAAGCCTCACCAATTAACCTGTCCTCAATAATCCACCTTGAAAGTAAAACCCAGAAGGAAGTTTTATTCAATGGCTACACTGAAAAATGGGGACATCCAAATAACTATCAGATTTATGCAGTCCTGAAATGAGATTGAAGATTAAACAGAGGGTCACAGTTATGCACACTGAAGCAGCCCTGTTTAAGGTGTAGTCCTGTCTACTATCAGATTAAGTGAATACACTTGTATCTATCATCCTGCAAGACCCTGAGTGACATCCCCTGCAGAGAAGCTGCTGCTTCTCCTTCTACCTGCATGAACTCTTAGAAAGTCTTATTTCCTAGGTGTTGGGAGCCACAGTGAGTGTGTTCAGCATTTGACATTCCAAGATGGCGCGGACATCGTGTCCTCCCCATTAGTAAACAACTAACTGCGCAGGTGCAAAGAGGCAAAAGCGTGCCAAAAGTCACTGCCCAACCCGGGGCGTATTATGGGTAATGAGTGACCACCCAATCAGAAGTGAATACGTCACTCTAGGGTGTATTTAAGCTGTGCCTCTTCTGTCCTTTCCGTCTTTCCGCCTCTGGTTATATGAATAAAGCCTCGTTGTAGTAACCACCCGAACACTGCCTCACATGTCTTTCTCTGCGGCGAAGGGGACACAGAAGGGGCTCGGAACATCTGGTGCCGAAACCCGGGAATTTCAAGGCGCTGCGGAAGACCACCCAAGTTTTGGGGCGGGTTAAAAGACTACAAGATCAAGGTACACCTCTGGAAGGTATTCGGGGGGGGGGGAGCCTTCGTTGCAAGCGGATATTCACCCATTGCCTCGCTACAATAGTTGGCCTCTTGCTTGTGTTTTCGCTGTTAGCTTATTTATGTTGAGGATTCAGCCGACAACACAGCTATTAGGGCAAGTCAAGAGGTTTCAAGACTGGTCCACTCCAGGCTATCAGAACCAGAGCGTGTTAACCAGCATCAGGCCAAAGGGCCTGGGGATCAGGCCAAAGTGCCTGGGGAGACAGAGTACTCAAAAGGAACAAAGGCTACTGCAGAGCTCATTAAGCTTAAGGACCCTTCACCGGCTGGTGAAGAGAGAGTGGAATTCGGGGGACCCCCCTGTACCCCATTAAGGAGCTTGCGCCCACAGATCTTAGCAGCTCCGAGGAAGAAAGCATAGAGCAGGAGGTGGCTGCCTATACAAAAAAACAACCGTGCTAAGATAAGACTAAGAAAGTTCTTAAGTCACTCAGCCCAGCCCCACTGACCTCGGCTGGTGCCAGCGGCTCGCTCGGGCTCGAGGGTCCCCTGCTGTGCTTCCCGGCTCAGGCTGTGGAAACAGAGGCGCTGCGATGGGGCCCGGGTCAGACTGGTTGCAGGGACGTCTACGCTCTGCTACCTGCAGTGGCTTGCAACCCGGCAGAGCGAGAGCAAGAGAGCGTGTCACAAAAGACAGCCAGAGGAGGAAGACAGTCTGCTCTGGGAATAGGCATCCCACTGACAGGCACACGGGGAGTGCCCCGCAAGCTTAGAGCAAGCAATGCCATTAATTGAACAGATGATCTTTGAAAATGCCACAGCTGAATGCCATGCAGCCATTGTCCCTCGTAGGAACAGGAGGCTACAAGATCGGCTGAGGGCCTGTTGTGGCCGGGAAGGGAGGCTGTTTGTGCTTATTCCACAGGTGAAAACAATTCAATTTGGGTCCCTATGTGGCTGGTTTAGATCGTGAAGAAGGAAGCCAGATTGCAAGATGATGACCCTAATTCTCCTGATACTGGCGATTTGGGGATAAGTATACCACTGTGAGCCATAGTTAGATCTTGGCCTGTTCCCATGCCAGTACATTTAAATTCTACAGTGCTGCTTTTGTTTACAGCTATTGAGTGTTACTTGGTTGCCCCGGCCTCAGGGCGATCCGCCAGCAGCCTGAGTCATAAATGCTACAAATTTTCCATTAAATTTTACACTTTGTTTTGTGGCAACAAAACTTTATAACATAAAGGTAATCTACTTGGTGTTGATTTGAGAGAAAATAGATTGCTTACATCGTTAAAGATTGGTTTTGTTTCTCAAAAATACGGTTATACTCTAATATTACAAAAGAGGCTTTAAAACATAGTTAAACTGCCAATATTCCATTGGCTACAGTTGGTAGTTCAACCAAGAGTTTGAAAATTTTTGATTTGCCTATGTTTATAGAGAAAAGATACAACACATGTCTTTTAAGGTTTATAGTTTAAATTTAAGGTTTAAAGTTAAAGCCAAAATCACACAGTCCAGGCCTAGCCAAGCCTCAGAGAACAGGCAGAGGGAGGTTAAGCGCATTTACATTTGAATTAAGACAATGCAGACTGAGCTACAGAAGCCCAGGTGCTATACATCCCTTTTGTTCTGGGTCTTCACTGCCAGGCCCTAGAAATGTGCTTACCGGAATTCGTCTCTTGTCTTCATTGTTTCTTGTGAGAAGAGGGATAAATCTAAGACCAAAGACTTTACAACAGTCTGTGGGCTAAAAGTTATGATTTTAATTCCTTTATATTCAAAGTTGTTAAAAATGAGATGCTTTGGATTCCTCTAATATACGTAACCATTATTAGAGAATAAGGTTGGCTTTTATCCGATATATTTTCATTGGACTAAAAAAGATTGGTTATTAAATTAATCCAAAATAAAGTTCAAATTTAAGATTTATACAGCCTAACTTGCCTACTCCAGCTGCCATTTCAGTAATAATATAATGCTTTATATTATATAAATTATAATAATATAATTCTATAAGTAAATGCCATCAATTAAATGCTTCATATTTTCTCTTCTTGCTATGCCACAGTCCTAATCTGGGTTTCTATAAACTTGCCTACCTCTAATGCAGGATAGCTAGATTCTGGTGGCACCATATTGCCCTGGCTTTTGTTGATTGTATTTTTACACTGGCCCTTAGCCATCTGGTTGTCCCTAGTTTTTGCTGGCCTGGTCATACCTTGTGGGCTCAGGCCTCCAGGGATGCAGATAGAGCTTGTGGTCCCTGAAGACCCCCAAACTTGGGAGACCCTTACTCAAGTCTCGGGAATTCATGGCCACCCAAAAATCACAAGACACTGTACCTGGATGCAATCAGCAGAGGTTTATTAGGCTGAGTTGGCTGGCCAAGGTCAAATTGCATGTTCATGTAGAAGCAGAATTTGACAAAAGACCAGCAAGCTGAGGGGCTTTTTATAGCATGGGGTGGGGAAAGGGAGGAGTTTTCACACAGTTACACATGATTGGTTGCTTTACAAATTTTGAACATCAGTAGGCTGTAACACTGAGAAGACCTCAAGTGGGGGAGGCAGGGGGCGGGGGGGGAGGAATGGGTAACCAAGGAAACATAACAAGAACAGTGGAAAGTTAGCTAGTTCTTGGAACCACCCAGATGACTTGCATCTTTCTTTGTAGTCAGGAATGTGTCTTCCTGCTTTGGGCCTTCCCCACCCACAGGAGGGTTCTCTTCCCTGAGGCATGAGGAATGTTAATACTCTTCCTGGAATGTATATCGGAGCAGTGAAGGCCTGAAATCCTACATTCAGTTCTGCTTTCTGGAAGCTGCATTCTTTTGCTCAGGTCTAGGGTAAAGAAAAAGCCTGTATATATTTTATAAAACGGTCTTTATAATTTTTCACTCTACAGTCCCTAGCGGTTGTTTCTGTTTGTACTGGGCAGCAGAAGGCCTCCAGGGATGTAGGCAGAGTTGTGGCCCAGGAAATGAAGTAGAATGGGCATCAAATTGCTTGAAACTGCTAGTTTTGCCCAGATGTGCAGGTAGAGAATTGGGGTTGGGGTCTCACTTGGTGGTGGCTGATGGTGGCAGGTATCTAGATTATACTTAGGGACATGGACAGGATGATGGAGGACAGAGGGGCCAGGGCAGGCCTCATGACTATTTGGCTTGCAGGGAACCCAGCAAGCAGGAGTTTGGAGTTTGAGGAACTAACCTGGTTGTCCCTGGCCAGCAGTCGGCCTCCAGGGATTCATGCAGAGCTTCACCCAAGGGAAATGGAGTTCAGATGGGACAAGATGGAACTCACCACTATTAGTTTTGCCAAGAGTGGCTGGCAGGCAGGGATTTGGGTTAAGGTTCTTACCTGGTAATCCTTGATAGAAGAGAAAGTTCTCCTGAAGAAAACTCCAATACCTCAGGCACTAAGATCAACAATTAATAAATGGGCCCTCATGAAACTGTAAAGTTTCTATAAGGCAACAAAGGACACACCATCTATATGAAAAAATGACAACCTGCAGATTAGAAAAAGATTCCAAGAACTCCATATCTGACAGAGGGATGACATCCAAAATCTATAAAGAACCTAAGATAATAGACATCAACAAACTAAATAACCCAATTTAAAAAAAAAAAAAAAAACAAAGTACAGACTAAAGAGAGAATTTATGACAGAAGATACTCTAATAGCTGGGAAGCATTTAAGAAATGTTTAACATCCTCATTCATCAGGCAAATGCAAATCAAAATGACTCTGAGATTTCAACTTACCCCTGTCAGAATGGCTAAGATGAAAAACTCAAGCAACAGCACATGCTGGTGAGGATGTGGAGCAAGGGAAACACTGCTCCATTGTTTGTGGAAGTGTAAACTTCTACAACCACTTTAGAAATCAGTCTGGCAGTTTCTCAGAAAACAGAATAATTCTACCTCAAGAGCTATCTCTCACACTCCTGAAAATATACCCAAAAAAAAGATATTCCAACATCCCACAAAGACCCTTGTTCAACTATCCTCATAGCAGCAGTGTAATTCATAATAGCCAGTTCTGGCCTCAATAAGAGAGGGTATGCCTAGTCATGTAGTAACTTGATATGCCAATGTGGGTTGATACCCAGGGGGATTCTTCCTGTTTTCAGGGAAGTGGGTGAAATGAGAAGAAGAGCTGACTGAGGGCAGGACTTGGAAAAGTGGGACTAATTTTGGGATGTGAAGTGAATAAATAAATTAATTCATGAAAAAATGAAAGTGAAAATAGTTTCAAGAGGTTGAAAAGAATTATTGACATTACTTAACAGGAAAGTCAAGGCAATTCCAGTTGTGGCTTGGTCAAGAGAATCAAGGGTATCAGTTTTGGTATCCAGAACCAGCTTGGCAAAACAGCTCCAAAATCAGGAATGTCACACATAGGTGACATCTGTTGCCATGACAACCCTGCTTACCTTCTTAGAGCTCACTCCTCACACTCAACTGGGAATCATCTATGTCACAGCCTAGATAAAAGGCAAACCTTTCCCCACCTTCCACCATTTTTTCCCCTTGTCTTTTCTCTCTCTCCCCCTTTGTCCCTGTTTCTTTCTAATAAAACCTCTACCACATGGAAATGCTTTGGCCTGGTGTGATCTATCTAGATAGGAGCTGCCATCTCAAACACAACAATCAGGAAACCAGTCTTTCCACCTCTTGGTTCAGATTTCTTTGGAGATGTCTTTAATATCAGATTACATTTCTTTATGGAAAAAAGAAAAGAAAAGAAAGAAGAAGGAGGAGGAGGAGGAGGAGGAGGAGGAGGGAGGAGAAGAAGAAGAAGAAGAAGAAGAAGAAGAAGAAGAAGAAGAAGAAGAAGAAGAAGAAGAAGAAGAAGAAGAAGAAGAAGCCAAAAGCTCTGGATGGTGTATCAAAGATTCACAGAAGCTGTGAACGTGGCCCTGTTCACAGTGCACTAGTACAAATTTCACTTGGGTTGTGAGTAGGCTCTTTGCTTATATGGTCCTAGGCTAGGTATGTTGGTTCATACCTATTGTAAGACCCAGAGCACCAGTTCTTACATCTGGGATGTCCCCTTCTAGTCTGGGATGTCCCCCTCTAAAAACACAGAGACAAAGATTGATGCAATGTTCAAAAAGTTTATTGATTCATACAGAGTGCTGGAACCATCCCCCATTGGAGTAGAGGTGACCCCAAAGAACAAAGGCATTCACCCTTTATACTTTTCCAGACCATAGGTTCCAGGTAACAGCATGATTTGGCCATCTCCCATTGGTGGGGCCCATTGTCCTCTGCATTCATTGGCAGTCCCTGGTGAGGAAGCATCCCTGGTATGTAGAAGGGGAAATAAGGGGCCTCTCCCTTACCTCATCTGAGTCATTTTGTGAGACAGGGTGTTTCCAGAATGCTCTGATCCTGAGCTCAAAGGAAAGTCTCAGCCCCCTGGTATTTTTTCAAAAAGGGAAGAAGTTCTACTTATCTAATCTAATCTTTACACTATACTATCTGCACTGAGGTTGAAGCAAGAGGATTAGATGTTCAGAGATATCCTTGTCAACATAAGGAGTTGAAAGGCAACCTACAATATAGGAGATTCTGTCTGACACCAAAAGTAAAGATGGCAAACAAAGAATAATCTTGGTAGCAATCACTTTGGATATCAGCATTTGGAAGGAAGAAGCAGTTGGATCTCTGTGAGTTCCAGGATAGTTGGGTTTATATAATAATTTTCCAGCCAGCTAGAGACCTTGTCTCCAAAACGAAACACTATAAATTACTATCACATACTTTATATCATGCACAAATATAACTGTTTACACAGGCACTCAAGTGTTCATAGTACTTTATACTATTACCCTATTTTTATATGGTGTCCTGTATGTCAGGCCAGCTTTAACTAACTATATACCTAGGATGACTGAAGTTAGAGTCCTTCTGCTCCACTGTGCACCATCATGACCAATTTTTGCAGTGCTGGAGATGAACTTCAAGGACTCAAGCATGCCAGGAAAGCACACTAATATACTAACATCCATCCCTTTTCCTCTTTTTTAAAAAAAGAGATTCTACTAAGTAACCCATGCTGAACTTCAAACTCTTGCTACCTCAACTTCCTGAGTAGGACAGATGGGGAGCTTCATGCCCAGCACTGAGTAATCAAAGTTTACTTCATGGTGTCACAATGAAGTAGTGACATAGTATTTGAGGATTGTGACATCACAAGGAAAATCACACATTACAGTGCTGCCAGGTTTGCTATGTCAGAAAGTGCTTTAATGATGTCACAGTGCAGTTTGGTGGTATAACACTGTTCTGTTATGTCACAATTCAAAATAGTGATAGCATAGTTCAGCATTGCAGTGCCATCATATATGTAATGTGGCAATGTGTTAACTCAATGGAGCATTATGACATCAAAATTCAGCACTATAAGAGCACAATGGATCATTATGTCACTCCAGTTGAGCATCTAATATAATCATTCAGGTTTGTAACGTCACAATGAATCTTTATGATATTATGATTTATTATTGTGAGGACAAAACAGCATATTTTGATAACACAATGTATCAATGTGCCAATGACAGGGTCAAACTGTAGAGCCCTGCACTGTTATAGTGAACATATAGTGTCTATAGACCATTGTGATATCACAAGAGCCCTACAGGGTCTTTGCTCTTCTCAACCTTGAACAGGCTGAATACAACCTTGTTTACCACAATAGATCTTGCCACAATAAGACCCAGGTGGAGTCATCTACCTGGCTGCACTTGCAACTTCCTACAGGAACTTAGAAGAATAAACTGTCTGCTGAGCTTGCTTTGAGACATAATCCAGCTGAAACAAAGAATGGATTTGGTGGGTTTCCCCTAGATATATGTGCAGTCCTGAATATTAAATTTGAGCCTTGATCAGAAACTTTGTTTTGGCTTCATGCTTCTCTTGCCCCTCTGTCTCTGTTACATTTCTGGCCCTCCTTTCAGGTGAACTCACTTTGTCCATAGTAGCTGGATGGCTACAGCACATAATAGAACAGTGAACCTTTAACTATCTCAATGTACTTTGTGACATCACAAAAAGACACGTGATATAACATTTAAGGATTGTGATGACAATGTTATAATGTGATTGCCTGATGATATGATAACAACTGGATAATGTGATGTCATATCCACATTGTGATAGCTCTGTTTAATTTTACATGGATTGGTGTTTTACTGCATGCATGTCTGTGCACATTAGTGTGCCTGGTGCAAATAAAAAGGAGTATTCTGTGGGCGACACTGTCACACACTACAGCTTCCACAATGGTTATCTTTAATTTAGAGGGTGGGTGGTAATGGCAGAGGGCAGGTACAAAGGACTGGGGAGATGAGTAGAATTGTGGAGCATAATGTGAAATTCACAAAGGATCAATAAAATGTTTTTTACAAAACCTGTATGCTACTATATCTGCCTCCTAACTGGGAGGGTTTGTTGTGGGAGGGTTTCATGTATCCCAAGCTGGTCTTCAGCTCACTATGAAGCAAGGAAGGACTTTGAATTCCTGATTCCTTGCCTCTGCCTCTTCAGTACTGGGAATACAAGTCTATCACCATCACAAATAATTTCTGCAATGCAAGGAATGGAATCCAGAGTTTCATACACTACCAGATGAGCTGCATTGGAAGCTTCAAAGGGGATGGCATCTGAAATGTAAGTAAAATGTAAATAAATAAATATATATAATAAAAAAGGAAGCCTCAAGTATTCTTTAATTGAATCAACAGGACACTAGCTCCTGTCCTAAGATAAACTCTACTTTTCGAAAATGAGATTTCAAAAGTAATTGAGGAACAAGTTTAAAAATACAACCTGGATAAATTGCTTGAAAAATAGCTCTGGATGCCACCACTCTTCTAATATCTCAACACCCATAATCAGCTTGAAGAAGTTAATGAAGAGTCAGTGCCCCTATTCCCTGGGCTTGGGCTCTAAGGTGGTTAATATTGGGCTGTCTTTCTAGGGAAAAGTAGTGGTTTTGTTGGAACAGGCAAGATTAGCTAGGATGTATTACATAGCCATAACCTATTGATAGAAATCTATATAATTATTATCAAGATGAAGTTATAATTTCTTAAATGGCACAAAATTTACTTTGATTTCAAATTTAAGATTTTTATTGGTATGAGCTTCTTATTGATATAAAAGTGAGATGAATATTGATACTCTCATGGGCATTGTGCCTGTATAACACATTTAGGAATACAAGACCTAGACCCAGTTTTTCTTTAACTTTTTTAACTGATTTGAGACCGTTCACCTGTGAGTTAAGAGCCTATAGCAAATTCATGGCTTTGAGTTTATTGTTAGGGTGTTTTCTATATTTTATTTAGAAATAGCTGAGAGGAATGAACAGACAACAATCCAGATTACCTTACATGGATAGTTGGTTTTCAAAATGTCAAAAGTCCACAGAATTGACGTTACAAACATTTTTATATTAATGTTCGTTTTGATTAAAGACCTGTTTGCTCCTGACAGCTTCTTATCTTGGATTCTAAGAAGAAATTGAGCATCTTTGGAGTTACTCCAGCTGTGGGGAGACAACCACAAGGCAAGAATTGCCTCTTTCCATCTACAGACAAATTACTGTCCAGAAAAGGACACACTTGCAGAATAGTCGACGGATTATATCTGCCTAGACAGAGTAATCAGCCCTTAATAATTCTGCATCACTAAGGTCTGTCAGATGATTCTGGGCCAGAAGGCTGAAGATTTGATGCTCCAATGTTCTGTAGTATAGGGACTGTCCAGGTGTTCAGCAGTCTCTGTAAATTGGCCAAGTTTTAGAAGCTATGCTTAGTGCTTTCCATAATTTCAGTTAACTCAGTCATTCTGGATTTCTGATGGGGTTGAAAACCTATAGTCTCATAGCCAATCCTGCCTATTCACTTTGAAAGAAAAGGTCTGAGTAGATAGTTTTCAGCTGACATTCATTCTAAAGCCAAGAAAAAAGCCAGGTTCAGAACTAGATGTTTTAGTTAGGAGAGATGACAGAGGTTCTGGTTAGTCAACAAAATGATGGACTGGGTATTAGGACTATCTTGTACCTCACTGATACAAATAGGCATAATTATGCTCTAATTGTATTTAGAGAGAAAAGTTTTATTTTAACAGGAAGGGTGATATGTAGGAGGAGCTAAGTGGGAAGGAGTACCAAGAGGAAGAGAAGGAGTAAGGAGAGGAGAAGAAGGAGAGGAGAAGCTAGGTGAAGAGAAAGAGAAAGAGAAAGAGAAAGAGAAAGAGAAAGAGAAAGAGAAAGAGAAAGAGAAAGAGAAAGAGAAAGAGAGAGAAAGAGAAAGAGAAAGAGGAGGGGGCATGGAGGCAGATGTTCCTGTCTCTCCACCAGTCAAAGATAGTTGATATATCTAGGTTGGGTATTGGGTTTCACTTCTGATTGAACAATACCAAACTTATAAGGCCTTTGATTAACATTTTTTAAAAAAAAATCGTATAAAAGCAAAAAGGAAAGGGGGTCATGGGATTGGGATTTTCTAGGGAGGGGAAATGGGGAAAGGGGATTGCATCTGAAATGTAAATGAAATATCCAATAAAAATAATAAATAAATAAATAGTTTTGGATGAGTATAGTAGCACATGCAGGAAACTAGCATTCTGGAGTTGAGGTGAGAAAATTGAGAATTCAAATACAGCATCAGGAAAAAAAACCAGAAAGAAGGGTAAATCCAAAATATTGTCATACGCAAGTAAAGCAGAAAAATGGCACAATTCTAAGTGCAGTAGTTACTTAGTGCTACTAATTAAGTATTCATAAATAAATAAGATTTGTTCAAAAATATTTTCTACATTATGAATTAAAGATTATATTTAAGAGCTGGAGAGATGGCTCAGTGGTTAAGAACACTTGTAGCTTTTCCAGATGACCCAAGTTTAGTTCCTAATACCCATGTCAGTGGTGCACAACTGCCTGTAACTCCAACTTTAGAGTCACCAACATCTTAAGTATATATAATCTTAAAAAACAAGACAAAACAAACAAAACAAAACAAAAGCACATGGTATTTAACATTAATTCTGTAGTCTAGGAGTCTAAACTGGAATGTGGGGCAGAGTTGAAGTTGATATGGGGAAAGAGAACCAACAGGAATCTCCTGTCCATCAGCCACCAAGAGGCAGTGATACTGGGGCAGCATTACTGGATGATTATTTATGGGATGGTAATCATGGCAGGAAACTTGATGGGTAGTGTGGGTTGAGACACCAGACATTCACACCTGAGACAATAGGCACCTTCCTTCTCCCTGCCAAATTCCTGGCCTGGAACACATGCCACACTTTCCACGTAAGGAGATGTGACCTGTGATCACATAGGCCCAGAAAAGAGCTCACCATGCCTCCCAGAAGATGCTTCAACATAGAACAAGGATACATGCTCCACTACAGTCATAGCAGCCTTATTTATAATAGCCAGAAGCTGGAAAAAAAACAGATGTCCTCCAATAGAGGAATGAATACAAAAAATGTGGTACATTTACACAATAGAGTATTACTCAGCTATTAAAAACAATGAATTTGAGAAATTCTTAGCTAAATGAATGGAACTAGAAAATATCATCCTGAGTGAGGTAACCCAATCACAAAAGAGCACACATGGTATTCACTCACTGATAATTGGATATTAGCCCAGAAGCTTGAAATACCCAAGATTCAACTCACAGACCACATGAACCTCATGAAGAAGAAAGACCAAGTTTGGGTACTTCAGTTCTTCTTAGAAGGAGTAACAAAATACTCAAGGGAGCAAATATGAAGACAAAGTATGGGACAGAAAATGAAGGAGGGGCCATCTGAAGACCATTCCACCTGGGTATCCATCCCATGTGCAGTCACCAAAGATAGATGCTGATGTGGATGTCAGGAAGTGCATGCTGACAGGAGCCTGATATAGCTGTCTCCTTAGAGGTCTGCCAGAGTCTGACATATTCAGAGGCAGATGCTCACAGCTAACCATTGAACTGATCAAGGATTTCCCAATTAAAGAGTTAGAGAGAAGACTGAAGGAGCTGAAAGGGTTTGTGGTTTCATGAGGAGAGCAACAATAACCAACCAACCAGAGCTCCCAGGATCCAGAGATCCCAGTCTGGGAGCACATAGGGAGAGACCCATGGCTCCAGCTGTATATGTAGGGGATGATGGTCTTGTCAGACATAGGTGGAAGAGGAGATCCTTGGTCTCAAGAAGGCTGGATGCAGAGTGTGGGGGAATTTGAGGGTGGGGAGGCAGGAGTGGGGGTAAACAGGACACATCCTCATTGAAGCAGGAGGGGTTAGAATAAGGGGTTCCTGGGTGGGGGTGGCATGGAATGGAATAAGGGGATAACATCTGAAATGTAAATAAAATATCCAATAAAAAATTATATTCTATAATCAAAAAACAAAAAAGTCTTGGGTATCTTTACAGAGAAATGAAAACTCATTTTTATACCAAAACTATTAAAAAAATTGGTATACCATATTGAAGAAATGTATATCCTTCATATGTTAGAATTAAATTGTTCAAAGATGGTTGATAGTGCTCACAAGTTGTATGACCAAGTCAATATTTCTGGGTTATAGCTTATGGAACTGTGTGAAGGAGGTTGTAAGAAACTGAGAGTTTAGCACTGTTATATATATATGTTGATGTTGTTCATTGAGGGTTGGTCACAGTCTCGTCTGGGTGTTTTCATGCTCATAGCATCTAGTTCAAAGACCTAAAGCCTCACTGTAATTGCAAAACAGTGAGGACATTTTATTCAGACTAAAGCAATTGGTAAGATAGCAAAGAAATACTGTGTCCATAGTGACAGTGAGCCATACAGTGAAAGCTCTCAAAGGCTCGTGTTGTTAACTTGTGGTAGTTTGAATAGGAATGTCCCCCAAAGACTCATGTATTTGAATGTTCGACCAATATAGACTAGCACTATTAGGAGGTCTGGCCTTGTTGAAGTAGGTGTGGCATTTCTGGAGGAAGTATGTCACTGTGAAGGTGGTCTTTAAGGATATATATATATATATATATATATATATATATATATATATACCCAGTCACAAGTTTCCTCTGATGCCTTTGGATCAAGATGTAGAACTCTTATATCCTTCTCCAGCACCATGTCTGCCTGTACTCTGCCATTCTTTCTACCATAATGATAATGGGCTAAACTTCTGAAACTATAATCCAAACCTTATAAAATGTTTAGCATTATGAAAGTTATTATGGTTGTCTTCATTGCAATAGAAAACCTAATTAATACAAGAAACAGCAGAAAATAATCAAACTTATGGCTGAAGTGAATAAATTAGAAACAAAGAGAAAAATACAAATAATCAATGAAATAAAAATCAACAAGATAGACAAACTCTTAGCCAAACTAACTAAAAGGCAAGGAGAAAATATACAAATTAAGATAATCAGAGTTGAACCATATAGACAGAAGCAAATTGTCCCCTGAGAGGCTCCACCAAACAGCTGACTTGGACAGATACGCAAACCCACAGCCAAATACCCCGGCCTGTGGGGCAGTGAACTGGGACTGGGAACCCACCTGAAAGAGAGAATGGGGAACAAGGATATGTGACGAATGGTCAAGTCAAGAAGTCTGATCAAGCTGTCAAATTTTTATTGTTCCCACACCAAGTTACATACACATAGAAGCAGGATACTGGATAGGAGGGTGACATAGGGTCTCTTTGTTTCTGAAGAGTACAGGTGTTCTCAGGGGGGAGTGCAGGTATTCTCAAGAACAGGATGTTAGCTGGGTGCAAAGTTCAGCAAAAGGAACATAGCAGAACAGGTTGCTAGGTACCTGTCCATAAGATCTATAATCATTTGTTCTTAACTAAGCTAGTACTTTCTCACAGAGGTTACCTGTCCACAAGATCAATAGCTATTTGTTCTCAACCATGTTAGTACTTTGCCACAGAAGCCAAGACTTTGTGCCAGTAAGCACATATGGCTGACAAGGCAGTTAAGTTTAAGCGAGGTCACTCGAGACAGCCAAACAGTTGATGGAATGTGGGACGTCTGATGGAAGAATAAGAGGAATAATTACTGGTCCAAAAGAAATAGAAGCGCCACAAAAATACCAACAGAGTCAACTAACCTGGAACCTTGGAGATTTAAGAGTCTAAACTGCCAACTAAAGAACCTACACAGACGTAGTCCTTCCCACACATATGAAGCAGATATGCAGCTTGGGCTTCATGTGTAACCCAAACAACTGGAACAGGAGGCTATTCCAAAAGCTTTTTCCTTTACATGGGATATGTTCTTATAGCTGGGCTGCCTTGTCTGGCCTCAGTGGAAGAAGAAGCAACAGGCCTCATAGAGACTTGATGTGCCAGGGTTCCTTAACTGAACACAAAGGGCTAAAGATCTAAGATCAATTAATAATAAGTGGGACCTCATGAAACTGAAAATCTTTTGTAAGTCAAAGGGCCTTGTCAATAGGACAAATTGGCAGTCTACAAATTGGGAACCCTACATATGACAGAGGGCTAATATCCAAAATTTGCAAAACAAACTCAAGAGTTAGAAACCAATAGCCCCAGTAACCCAATCAAAATATGGAATACAGAACTAAACAGAGAATTCTCAACAGAAGAATCTTGAGTAGCCTAAAAGTACTTTTTAAAAATGTTAAAAGTCTTTATTTAATACAGAAATGTAAATCAAAACCACTCTGAGAGGTTCCATGTTACACCCATCAGTATGGGTAAGATGAAAGCCTCACAATACAGCACATGCTAGAGAGGATGTGGAGCAAAGGGAACACTACTTTTTTGCTGATGAGAGTGGAAACTTGCACAACCACTTTGGAAATCAATTTGGCAGTTTCTCAGAAATCTGGAAATAGTTCTACCTCAAGACCCAGCTATACCCTTTCTCAGCATGCACCCAAAAGGTGCTTAAAAGTCTCACAAAGACACTTTCTCAACTAAGTTTATAGCAGATTTATATGTCATAGTAAGAAACTGGAAACAAACCTAGACATCCCTCAACTGAAGATTGGATAAAAAATGTGGTACATCTACATATGAAATACTATTCCAGCTTATTAAAAACCAAGACATCATAAATTTTGCAGGCAAATGGATGGAACTTGAGAATATTATCCTGAGTGAGGTGATCCAGTCTCAAAAGGACATGCATCATATGTACTCATTTATAAGTGGATATTAGCTATTAAAAAACAGCTACCATTTTACACTCATAGACATAACGAACCTAAACAAGAAAAAAGACCCAAATAAGGAAGCTGAAATCTCACTTAGATGGGGAAATAAAATAGTCATAAAATGCAAATGGAAGGAGGCAACTGGAAGGGGAAATATGATCCATGGGGAATGGACGGTTCAGAATCAGGTGTGGAAAAAGAACAGGAGACATGGCTAGATGACCAGAAAATGAAGGGAATTCTGCAATTGATGGGAATAAGGAGATGGTGTGGTATCTGCACTAGGAGACAAAGACCTTGGATAAGGAATGCACCCAAGAAATCAATGTGGGGGACCTTAAGCTCTCATTCACTACACTGGGGATACAGAACCTAAAGAGGCCAACTCCTATATCTGGACAGAAAACCCAGAGTAGCAATAGAGACACCAATCTGCCCACAAGACTTTCAAAGCAAAAATTTATCCTATCTACGAGTAATGCAGGCAGAGGACAGGGAGCAGAGACTGAGGAAATGTTGAACCAGCAACCAGCCCAATTTGAGAACCATCCAATGGGTAAAGCACCAACCCCTAACATTATTAACGATACTCTGTTTTGCTTCCAGATAGGAGCATATTATCCTCTGAAAGCTTCCACACAGCAGCTGACTCAGTCACTTGAATTTTTAGTCTTAGCCATGATGATTGTTTGTAATGTGGAATCTGAGCGTCATTTTGTGTCGAGAGGCAACAAGAGAAGATCACACTAGCAGGTGATCTTCCTGAGATGGGTCTGCCTTAGATTAAATTCTACAATGGATTGCTCCTGTAGGAAAGGCCAGAAGAAACTCAATTTAGGAAAGATTACTACTATTATATGCTTTCCCTACATGTGTGTGTGTATGTATGTGTGTGTCACTATGTACTAGCTCACACTTTTGAGCAGATTTCTGTAGAACAACCAAGATGTACTGTTTGTAGTGATGCTATATAGACAAACAAATGATTATATGATGATCTTATAAGAATGCCTAAATCATATTAATTATTAAGCTCTTTTATTATAACACTGCTATTAAATACTTTCTAGTATTCAAAAACTGCAATGAGAAATCTGCCAGTCTCCAAATGTAATGAGTTAATTGCTTTGGAGATAGAGAACAGAACATTTACTACTCAGAGCACATCTAAAAGGTTGTAAAACCATTAAACAAAGGTCATTAAAAGGGAGCTAATGATTTACTATAGGTGCTAGGGCAGAAGATAAAATATTGACTGGGTTTATCTATACAAGCCTTCACTAATTACTTAGTCACAGGGTTATACTTTTTAAATACCTGTCAATCTGTAGAGCTGAGACAGGTAAAGAGTATTTAGCCAGATAATTACTCCTAATGGATATGAATGTGCATAGTCTCTGTTGTAAATTTTTAATCGGTTTAGGATTTGAATTTATGTGTAAACTTGTGATGAACTTTATAGCATGTGATCATGTATTCTGAAATTTGTATAAGTTGCTGAGGACAAAGAAAGAGAGAGAACACCTTTTTCTGACAGAATACCTTTTAGATGGAACTAAGCAGAAATTTTTAGACAGAACTCAAGAGAAAACTTTTTAGTCAAAATGGAACTCAAGAAGAAATTAGAAGTAATATTATTGGGAGTAATGATATTGAGAGTAAGGGCATTATTGTGAGTCACATCAGAGTGTTAGGAAAGAACATGATTAGAATAGAGTAGAGATAACTTTTTGAAGAAACCTTTTTGGAAAGGAACACTTGTAGAAACTTTTTGGGGAGAACTGAAGAACTTAAAGATAAAGGTTAAAATCTTTTTTCAAACTGTCTCTTTTTCTTCCTGAAACTTTAACTAAGAGACTGTAGGTTAGAGCTGAGCAGTTTCCTATGGATATAGAACAAAGGGCTACTTTATTCAATCCCCTGCTCTTTTACCATGAGGTGCTTAAACAATTTCCCACATCAGAAGAAATCAGAAGGCAAGTCAGCTAAAGGGAAGTGACTTACACTTAAAATAGGTAACACCTTATTATTATATGGCAACCCTATATATCTCTTAAGACCACATCAACCCTTTTCCCCTTTCTCTGCCTCAAGAAGACCGAAACAAGAAAGAAGAACAGATGGGGGTTGCCCTTAGCAATTTGGGTTTTCTTCCTGATGACTAAAGATGTTGAACATCTCTTTAAGAGTTGCTCACTTGTTTGAAATTCCTCTATTGAAAATTCTGTTTAGCTCTGTGCCTCATGTTTTACTTTGGTTATATAGTTTTTTGGAGTCTAACTTTTTGAGTTCTTTATATATTTTGGATATCAGTGCTCTATCAAGTGTACTGTTAGTGAAGATCTTTAGTGAATCTGTAGGTTGCCATTTTATCTTATGGATTGGTGTCATTTGCCTTGCAGAAGCTTTTTAGTTTCATGAGGTATCATTTGTCAGTTGTTGATCTTTGAAGCCGAGCAATTCGTTTTGCCCTGTACCAATGTGTTTGAGATATTTGACACTTGTTCTTTTAGATCCAGTCTTTCTGGATTAATATAGAGGTTCTGGAGCCACTTGTCCTTTATCATTGTACAGGGTGATAAATATGGTTCAACTTGCACTCTTCTACATGCAGACTAGGACTTAGACTACACCATTCATTTAGGATGCTTTCTCTTTTTTCATTGTATGGTTTTGGCTTTTTTATAAACTATCAAGTGTCCATAGGTATATAGGTTTATTTCTGGGTGTTTAATTTTATTCTACACATGGACCTTTCTATCTCTGTACTGATACCATGTTGGTTTTATCACTATTGCTCTGTAGTATAGCTTGAGGACAGGGATGTGATTTCTCACAAAGGTCTTTTATTTTCAGTATCGTTTTGGCTATTGTGGGTATTGTTTTTCCACATGAAGTTGAGAACTGCTCATTCAAGGTCTGTAATAATTTGTATTAGAATTTTGACGGGGATTGCACTGAATCTGTAAGTTTCTTTTGGTAAGATAGTCACTTTTAACTGTTAATCCTACCTATCCATAAGCATGGGAGATCTTTCCATCTTTTGAGGTCTTCTTCAATTTCTGTCTTCAGGGACTTGAAGTTCATGTAATACAGATCTTTCACTTGCATGATTTGACTCATACCAAGATATTTTATATTATTTGTGGGTCTGTGAACTGTGATGTTTTCTTAATTTCTTTCTCAGACCATTTATCATTTGTATAAAGACTGCTGATTTCTTTATATTAATTTACATCCACCAACTGTTGAAGTTGGTTATCAGATGTAGGAGTTCTGCAGTGGAATTTTTAGTGTGGTTTATGTACACTATCATATCATCCATGAAGAGGTATACCTTGAATTCTTCCTTTCCAATTTGTATCCCATTGATCTCCTATTGTCCTATTGCTCTAGCTAGAATTTCAAGTACCATATTGAATATGTAAGGAGAGAGTTGGAAGCCTTGTCTTGTCCCTAATATTACTGGGATTGGTTCATTTTTCTCTCCATTAAGTTTGATGTTGGCTATTGGTTTACTATATAGTGCTTTTATAATGTTTTCATATGGGCTTTGAATTCCTGATCTCTAGACTTTTAGCATGAAGGTATGTTGGATTTTGTCAGTGGAATTTTCAGTATCTAATGAGATGATCATGTGGTTTTTTTTCATTGAGTTCATTTATATCATGGATTATGTTGATGAAATTTTGTATAGTGAACTATCCTGGCATCCCTGGAATGAAGACTACTTGATCATGGTGAATGCTGTTTGTTATGTATTTTTGGATTTAGTTTCTGAGAACTATATTGAGTATCGTTGGGTAGATGTGCATAAGTAAAATTGGTCTGACTTTCCCTTTTTGTTATGTCTTTGATTGGTTATGGTGTTAGAGTACCTGTGGCTTCATAGAACCTATTAGGTAGTGTTCCTTCTGTTTCTATTTTGTGAAGTAGTTTAAGGAGTATTGGTATTAGCTACTTGAAGATCTGGTAGAATTCTGAACTAAAACTATAAGACCCTATAATTTTTTGGTTGAGAAGTTTTTAATTACTGCTTCTATTTCATTTGGGGTTATGGGACTGTTTAGATAGCTTATCTGATAATGAATTAACATTGATACATAATGTCTGTCTAGAAAAATTAACTATGTTGTCTAGATTTTCCAGCTTTGTCAAGTATATGCATTTGTAGTAAGATCTGATGATTTTTTAAAATATCCTCAGTTTCTGTTATGTCTCCATTTCCTTTCATTTGAATACTATCTCTGTGCCTTTTAGTAAACATGGCTAATGGTTTATCTATCTTGTTGATTTTCTCTAAAAGATAACTGTGGGTTTTATTTCTTCTTTGTATTGTTCTCTTTTTTTCTAATTGGTTAATTTCAGCCCTGAGTTTGACTTTCCTGCCCTTTTTCTGACAGAACACCTGTTATATGGAACTAAACAGAAATTTTTAGACAGAACTCAAGAGAAAACTTTTAGTCAGAATTGAACTCAAGAAGAAATTAGAAGTAATATTATTGGGTGTGTTTGCTTCTTTTTGTTCTAGAGCTGTCTGGTATGCTGTTAATTTGCTAGTATGAGATATCTCAAGTTTCTATCTGAACACATTTAGTGGTGTGAATTTTCCTCTTAACACTGCTTTCTTTGTGTCCCATGAGTTTGGGTATGTTGTGCCTTAATTTTCATTGAATTCTATTAAGTCCTTCATTTCTTTATTTCTTCTATAACCAAGCTATCATTAAGTAGAGAGTTGTTCAGTTTCCATTAGTATGTGGGCTTACTGCTGTTTTTGTTGTTATTAAAATATACCCTTAGTCCATGGTGATCTGATACAATGCATGATATTATTTCAACCCTCTTGTATCTTTTGAGGCTAGTTGTGTGCCCAATTATATGGTCAATTTTGGAGATGGTTTTATGAGGTGCTGAGAAGAGGTACATTCACTTGTTTGGAGATAAATCTTCTGTAGATATCTATTACATCCATTTGGTTCATAATTTGTCTTAGTTTAACTGTATTTCTGTGTAGTTTCTGTTTTGATGACCTGTCTATTGGTGAGATTGGGGTTTTGAAGTCTCCCAGTATTAATGTTTGAGGTTCAATGTATGTTTTGAGTTTTGGTAACATTTCTTTTATGAATGCAGATGCCTTTGCATTTGGGACAAAGTGTTTGAATTGAGACTTCCTCTTAGATGATACCTCCTTTGATGGTACAAAGTGTCTTTTCCCAACTCTTTTGATTACTTTTGGTTAAAAGTCTATTTTACTGAATATTAGAATGGTTCCTCCAGCTTTTTCTTGGGACTATATTCCTGGAAAACTTTTTTCTAAGTCTGTCCTTAGAGGTAGTGGCTTTCTTTGTTACTGAGATGTGTTTCATCTCTGCAACAGAAAGATCAATCCTGTATATGTATTCATTCTGTTAGTGTTTGTCATTTTATTGGAAAATTAAGTCCATTGATATTGAGAAATATTAATGACCAATGATTGTTGGTTTCAGTTGTTTTGTATTATATGTGTGTGAGTCTCTTCTTTTTGGTTTGTTCTGAGATGTTTAATTTCTTCTGTTTTCTTGGGTGTGGTTATCCTCTTTGTGTTGGAGTTTTCCTTCTAATGTCCTCTGTAGGGCTGGATTAGTAAGAAAATATTTTTTAAATGTGGTTTTGTCATAAAATATCTTGGTTTCTTTGTTTCTCCATCTATGGTGATTGACATTTTTGATGGGTAGAGTAGTCTAAGCTGGCATCTGTGGTACTTTTGGGTCTGTAAGACATCTGTCCAAGATCTTCTGGCTTTTAGAGTCTCTGTTGAGAAGTCAGGTGCTATTCCCATACATCTGCGCTTATATGTTGCTTGGCCTTTTCCCTTACAGCTTTTAATATTCTTTTTTGTTTGTGTAGAGAGCCGCGCCCGGGCTTACGAATAATCACTATTGCAGGATGTCGCCCACATCCGCTGATGATTTTGGCAGATAGCTTCCATGCGCAGGCGCAAGGGCTAGGAGCACGCCAACTCACCTCCCCACCCGGGGCATCATATGGGTAATGAGCGAGCAGCCAATCAAGTATGTACACGCTGCCTTAAGGACTATTTAAGCTGACACCGGGGTCCTTTGTCTTCCTCTTCATGATGCAATAAACGCTTGTTGCAGAAGGATCCTTATGCCCGCGTGTGTTCTTGCTGGTGAGACGGTCACGTTGGGCCACAATTCTGTGCATTTTGGTGTTCTAATTATTATTGCTGAAAGAATTTTCTTTTCTGGTATAGTGTATTTGGTGTTCTGTAGGTTTTTGTATATTTATTGCCATCTCTTTTTTAGGTTAGGGAAGTTTTCTTCAATGAGTTTGTTGAGGGTGGGTTTTAGCCCTTTCAATTGGCAATCTTTACCTTCCTTTATTTTCTGTTATTCTTAGTTTTGGTCTTCTCATTGTATCCCAAATTTCCTAGCTGTTTTGGTTAGGAAATTTTTTGCACTTTGTATTTATTCTATGCATGAGATTCTCTTTTACTTCCTTGTATTCTGTTCATGTTGCAAGCATTTATACCTCATGATGTCTTTCCTAGGTTTTCCTCTTCTTGATTACATCTCTTTGTGATTTCTTATTGTTTCTATTTCCACTTTATATCTTAGACACGTTTTGTTCAATTCTTTCACCTATTTGGTTGTATTCTTCTGTATTTCTTTAAGGGACTTGTTTCCTTCTTAATAGCTTCTTTGTATTTGCCAGGGTTTTCCCTGTATTTGTTTAAGGGAGTTATTTAAATCTTCCTTAAAAGCCTCTACCATCCTTATGAGATGGGGTTTCAGGTCATAATCTTGATCTTCTGGAGTATTAGGGTTTCCAGAGCTTGCTGTGGGAGAATAACTGGATTCTGATGCTGCCAAATTACATTGGCTTCTCTTACTTATGTCCTTGAACTTGTTTTTTCACTGTCTGTTTATCTGTGGTGTTAATTGACCTGGGAGTTTCAGACTGAAGCAGGCCTTTTGGAGTCAGGTAGTGCTGTATAACCAGTGTTAGAGCAGGTCTACTGAAAGACAAAAGGTGCTGACTCTAGTTAGAGAAGGCTTCCTGTGTCCTTTGTTAGAGCAAGTCTCCTGTATACCTGGTTAGAGCATTTGTCCTTGTAGATAAGCAGGGTTCTGGGGTGGGGCATCCAGCACACAAATTTGCCCTCAGTGCAGGTGGAGGTGGGGTAATTTCTTCTTAAAAGAATATAACAGTGGAGATATAATTGAGTAATACACTTAAAGTTCTATCAAAAAATAAGAGAAAACTTTCCCTTTCAAAAAAAAATATATATAATCAACAGAAAACTTCAAAGTGAGAGCAAAATAATCACTCTCTGAATTAAGGTCATTTATCTTAAAAATGAGTTTGAATAAATTCACTAACATTTATATAAGTGAAGGAAAAATGAAAACATTATCATTATATAAAAACTCCAAACTTCAAACAAACGGGGACATAGAAAAAAATTATTCAAAAATAACCAGAAAATACTAACATTAAAGTAATAGCATGATTACTGTGTATAGAATTGAAATAAAACATGCAGTGACCTCAGGGTACCTTCTCCAAAATAGATCATGTAATTGGTCACAAAACAGGTCTCAACAGATATTTTCAAAATCAAAATAATTCTCTGCATTCTATTAGATCACCATGGTCTAAGGCTGGTTTTCAATAATGACAAAGACCAAGGGAAATCCCACACTCACACGGAAATTGAACAATACTCTACTCAATGATAATATGGTCAGGCAAGAAATAAGGAAAGAAATTAAAGACCTTTTAGAATTTAATGAAAATGAAGACACATCATAGCAAAACTTATGGGACACAATGAAAGCAGTGCTAAGAGGAAAACTCATAGCTCTAAGTGCTTACAAAAAGAAACTGGAGAGGGCATACATTAGCAGTTTGACAACACACCTAAAAGTTCTAGAACAAAAGAAGCAAATACACCCAAGAGGAGTAGATGGGAGGAAATAATCAAACTCAGGGCTGAAATCAACCAAGAAGAAACAAAAAGAACTATACAAAGAATCAATAAAACCAGGCACTGGTTCTTTGAGAAAATCAACAAGATAGATAAACCCTTAGCCAGACTAATCAGAGGGCAGTATTCAAATTAATAAAATCAGAACTGAAAAGGAGGACATAACAAAAGAACCCGAGGAAATCCAAAAAATCATCAGATCCTACTACAAAGCCTATACTCAACAAAATTGGAAAATATGGATGAAATGGACAATTTTCTAGACAAATATCAGTTACCAATGTTAAATCAGGAGCAGATAAACCATCTAAACAGTCCCATAACTCCTAAAGAAATAGAAGCAGTCATTAAAAGTCTAACCCACCAAAAAAAGTCCAGGACCAGATGTTTTCAGTGCAGAATTCTACCAGATCTTCAAGGAAGACTTAATACCAATTCTTTTCAAGCTATTCCACCAAGTGGAAACAGAAGGAACACTACCCAATTCATTTTATGAAGCCACAGTCACACTCAGACCTAAACTACACAAAGACACAACAAAGAAAAGAGAACTTCAGAAAAATCTCCCTAATGAATATCGATGCAAAATACTCAATAAAATTTCTTGCAAATTGAATCCAAGAACACATCAAAACAATCATCCATCCATGATCAAGTAGGTTTTATCCCAGGAATGCAGGGTTGGTTCAATATATGAAAGCCCATCAATGTAATCCACTATATAAACAAACTCCAAAGAAAAAAAAAAAAACATGATCATCTCACTAGATGCTGAGAAAGCATTTGACAAAATTCAACATCCCTTCATGTTAAAAGTCTTGGAAAGATTAGGAATTCAAGGTCCATACCTAAACATAGTAAAAGCAATATACAGCAAGCCAGTAGCCAACATCAACTAAATGGAGAGAAACTTGAAGCAATTCCACTAAATTCAGGGACTAGACAAGGCTACCCACTCTCCCCCTACCTATTCAATATAGTACTGGAAGTCCTGGCCAGAGCAATTAGGCAACAAAAGGAGGTCAAAGGGATACAAATTGGAAAGGAAGAAGTCAAAATTTTCACTATTTGCAGATGATAGGATAGTATATAAATGATATGATAGTTAAGTGACCCCAAAACTTCCACCAGAGAACTCCTAAACCTGATAAACAACTTTAGTAAAGTGTCTGGGTATAAAATTAATTCAAACAAATCAGTAGCCTTCCTCTACTCAAAAGATAAACTGGCTGAGGAAGAAATTATAGAAGTAACGCGTTCATTATAGTCACAAATAATATAAAATATCTTGGGGTGAATCTAACCAAACAAGTAAAAGACCTGTATGACAAAACCTTCAAGCCCCTGAAGAAAGAAATTGAAATAGATCTCAGAAGATAGAAAGATCTCCCATGCTCATGGATTGGCAGGACTAATATAGTAAAAATGGCCATCTTGCTGAAAGCAATCTACAGATTTAATGTAATCTCCATCAAAATTCCTACTCAATTCTTCACAGAGATAGAAAGAGCAATCCTAAAATTCATTTGGAATAACAAAAAACCCAGGATAGCGAAAACTACTCTCAACAATAAAAGAACTTCTGGGGGAATCACCATTCCTGATTTCAAGCTATACTACAAAGCAATAGTGAAAAAAAAAAAAAAAAAAAAAAAAAAAAAAAAAAAAACCCAAACTGCATGGTATTGGAACAGAGGACAGTCAAGAAGATCAATGGAATAGAAGTTAAGATCCAGAAATGAACCCACACACCTATGGTCACTTGATCTTTGACAAAGGAGCTAAAAACATCCAGTGAAAAAAGACAGCATTTTCAACAAATGGTGCTAGTCCAACTGGAGGTCAGCATGTAGAAGAATGCAAATTGATCCATACATATCTCCTTGTACAAAGCTCAAGTCCAAGTGGATCAAGGACCTTCACATAAAACCAGCTACACTGAAACTAATAGAAGAGAAAATGGGGGAAGCCCCGAATACTTGGGCATAGGGGAAAAGTTCCTGAACAGAACACCAATGGCTTATGCTCTAAGATCAAGAATTGACAAATGGCACCTCATAAAACTGCAAAGCTTCTGTAAAGCAAAGGACACTGTCAATAGGATAAAGTGGCAACCTATGGTTTGAGAAAAGATCTTTACCAAACTTATATCTGATAGAGGGGTAATATCCAAGGTATACAATGAACTGAAGAAATTAGACTCTAGACTATCAAATAACCCTATTAAAAATGGGGTACAGAGCTGAACAAAGAATTCTCATCTGAGGAATCTCAAATGATTGAGAAGCACCTAAAGAAGTGTTCAACATCTCTAGTCATCAGGGAAATGCAAATGAAAACAACACTGAGATTCCACCTCACACCAGTCAGAATGGCTAAGATTGGAAACACAGGTGACAGTAGATGCTGGTGAGGATGTGGAGAAAGAGGAACACCCCTCCATTGTTGGTGGGATTGCAAGCTGGTACAAACACTCTGGAAATCAGTCTGGCAGTTCCTCAGAATATTGAACATAGTATTACCTGAGGACCCAGCTATACCATTCCTGGGCATATACCCAAAAGATGTTTCAACATACAACAGGGACACATGCTCTGCTATGTTCATAGCAGCCTTATTTTATAATAACCAGAAGTTGGAAAGAACCCAGATGTCCTTCAACAGAGGAATGGATACAGAAAATGTGGTATATTTACACAACGGAGTACTACTCAGCTATTAAAAACAATGAATTCATGAAATTTTTAGGCAAATGGATGGAGCATGAGAATATCATCCTGAGTCAGGTAACTCAATCAAAAAAGAACATACATGGCATATACTCACTGATTAGTGGATATTAGCCCAAAAGCTCACAATACCTAAGACACAATGCATAAACCACATGAAACTCAAGAGGAGGAAGACCAAAGTGTTGGTGCTTTGGATTTTTTGTTTGTTTGTTTTGGGGGTTTTTTTTTTTTGGAGTAGTAAAATACTCAACCAGAGCTCTCAGGGTTTAAACCTCCAGCCTATGAACAGAAAGGGAGGGACTCATGGTTCCACTTGTATAGGTAACTGAGGGTGGCCACGTTAGGCAACAGTGGAAGTGGAGGGCTATGATCCCCAAAAGTTTGAATCCCTAGTGTTGGGGAATGCAAGAGCAGGGAGCATGATTGAGAGAATGGTGGGAGCTCACCCTCATAAAATTGCAAGAGTGGGTATGGGAATAAGGGGTTTTGGGGGAGAAAGGAAGAGGAGATAACAGTGAAAGGTAAATATGTAAAATATCCAATAAAAAAACAAATAATGGGTCTGGCAAAAAAAAATTAGTTTACTTATTTCAAACGATTTTTTAAAAGTTTCCAGGAGATACTTATTGGCTAGGATCTTATTTTAAGCTCTTCACAAAAGAATTTATGTCTCTGTCTACTATTCTCAAGAGAGATGAAAATCCTAATTTCCCTTAATAATTAATTGACAAAAGAGAAGTGATTTTACAAAAAGTAGAAGAAGCTCTTATTAATTGATATATTATATAGATTGGTTAATTATTGCTGTTTTATAATAGTCCTTTGATAAAAGAGATTATTAATAAAGAATTATATTTCTTTAAATAGTGTCTCCATGACTCTCTGAGGGTAGAAGGGAGCATGCTTTGTTTACTTTTAACTTTCTAAAACTGAAAGCTCATGGCAAATCTGCAACTGATTGCCTCTGGCATTGCTGAGACCAATAAAAACTATGCCACAAACTATGTGGAAGAAACCCTCTTACCCTTAAATAGAATGGCCAGGACCCAGTTCCTATATGGGGCCAAGGATTGATATACCTGTTTGATATCACAGAAGGCACAGCTAAATGACTGCCAAAAAGATTAATGAATTAAATAGATACCCCCACAAAACCAGGCCCAATTATAAATAAGATGAATAACAATTGACATCCAGGGAATGGAAATTTTTCCTGAGAACTCCCTTATTTTTTCCTTTCCAGGTAAAAATTAATCAACCGTGATGTCTGCTGTTAGGAGATCTAATCCTGATGCTGGCCTCCGGACTTATACTACTCAGACCTCTGATGGGCCTTTGACAAGGGCATCAAACAGCTATAAATTGACATCACTAATCTGAAGAAATCCCTTGTTTCACTGTCTGATGCGATCCCAAAAATTGTAAAGGTCTTTATTAGACTTGATTTTCTCTTTTACAATAGAAAAGACTATGTACAGCTCTAGACTGTGTACGGCCCCTTAAAGAAGAATGCTGCTTTTACATAGACAAAACAGGGATGATTAAAGAGAGCATGAAAAAGGCCAGAGAAGGTCTTGAGAAAAGACAGAGAGAAAAAGAAAAATGAGATTTTGTACAAGAATTGGTCTTCAACCTCTCCATGATTGTTAACCCTACTTCCTTCCATCTTGGGACCATTAATTGGGTTATTTTTGCTTATTTCCTTTGGTCCCTGGGCCTTAAATAGGCTGACTAACTTTGTGAAACAAACAGATAGATAATCTGATAGCAAAATCTATTCAGATACATTATCATAAGTTAGCTATGGAGGACCACAAGACTCTAAATGAGGTTGTTACTCTATCCAGGCTGTTCCCAAGTCTCATCTCCACCCAACCTAAAAGAGGAGATTTCTGCCCCTAGACCAAAAGAGAGGGGCCACCCAGAACCCCCTCTGTCTGGCAATCTGAATTCTTGCATAGGCTGTGAGGCTAAGCACTGGAAGGGAATATAAATAAAAGTTTAAAATATGTTTCTGGGTTCCCTAAGGGACAAGCCTGACTGCATAGGGGTTGGTGTCAAAAGTATCGCCTCTCCAGGAAAAAAACATTGAAATGGGTATGGCCCTCATGCCTCACTGGACAACTACAGGAGGACTGGAGCCATTACAAGGTCCCATTTAATTACTACAGGTCAGGCCTCTATCCCTGCCTTGGCAAGATTAAAATCGCCACAGCCCTTCTATACTTGGAGAAGGGAGGAGATGTAAGGGGCAGCCCTGCTTATACACTTAAGGCCTAAAGTCAGCCGTAAGACTAAAATCAGCAATAGGCTTGACATTCATGCCTACTAACACAAAGTCTTGGGGTCTCTATGGAAAAACACTGAAACAGATGGCTATAAACTATTGTAAACAGGCAGGTTTTGTGGAAATCTACCAGCTTGTGTAGTCATAAGCCTTGTAAATAGGCAGCCTTGGCGGATAGCACCTAATTAGATAAGGACAAGTGAACCATAGGCAAAGTCATAGTGACCTGACCCCTGAACCTTCATCCAGCTGATACCCTTCCACTTCTCTGCTATGTAATGGCAAAGGCAAGAGAGAGATGCCCCCTACTCTAACCCCTCGCTACCTACAGCAAGCAAGAAATCTGGTCCCAAACTCATCACAGTGAGAGATCTGGCTCTGTCCCTCACCTGCTGTAGAACTCCAGAGAACAGATCCTATATGCAGCATAGTAGAGCTGACTCTGGATGTTAGGGTTGCAAGGGAGCTAGCCCTGAGAGCATTAGTGTGGAAGAGTGGGCCCTGCATCTTGTCTGCTGTACAGTGGGATCAATGAGGGAAAGATCATCTCCCCTTTCATCTGCACTTGCCAATGGCAGTGGACAGGAGAATTAGACTCAATGGTGTCATGAAAGCAGGAAAGCTGCCTCTGACCCACACCTGCCAGAGCACTTGAGACAGCAGGCCCTGCATCTCACTGTGCAGCACATTAAAGCTGCTCTGAATTGCAGATGAGCCAGCCCCAAATACATGAGCACACCAGAGCCTACCCTGCCTCTTCTCTGATGGGCAATGGTGCAGACAAAGAAGATGCACCCTCCTACACTCCCTAGTCTCTCACTATCTATGGCAGGAAGGAGGGCGGTTTCCTAGGGTCATGAGAGTGGAAGAATTGGTTATGTCTGTCACCAGCTGCATTATTAGGAAGAATGGGCCCAGTAGCTCACCTGGGCAGCAAAATAGAGCTTGCCCTGACTGTGGAGGTTGCTGGTGAGGCTACAACCAGCCATGACAGTGAGATCGCAGGCTGAACAGATCAAATACACTCAGGCCTAGATCTAGGGTTTTAAATTGGCCCACCATGATGTCTACACCATTGATTACCTACTTGCTAGAGTACATGATGGGTACAGTCCTAAAAATCCAAAACTACAGCATCTCCATGACACAGAACAACAGGATATACAATATGCATCCAGAGATGTTTCAACATTGAAAGAGTAGCAGACAACAGAGGACTCTCTCACCAGGCCAACCAGTCATTGCAATGAATATCTCCAAGCAAAGAAGTATAACCAAAAGTATATAATGTGGGATACACTGAGACATATTACAGATTTCATGACAAGGTATTTTAGTGGGGGGTTGGGTAGTATGCAAAGATGAAGGGTGGCAGGTATGAAGAGAGAAACAGATGAATGAAATTGGGGTGCATGTTGTGAAATGCACAAAAAAAGTTTAAAGAAAAATAAAACTTAAAAAAAAAGACAATGTATACTGTAGGAACTCAGATAGATGGGTAGAAGAATGGGATATCATAAAGAGACAGAAAATAGATCTTATACACACACTTTCTTAAAACACAGGGACAAGAGTATAGATCTCTATTGTGTTGGTGTGGTTTTTTGTTTCTTAAACTATGTTCCAGGATATCAATTCTCCAATAATCCCAGTTCTAGAAGCTTCTTTAAGACAACCTTTTAAAAAAAATGTATAAAAGCAAAAAGGAGAAGGGGTTATGGGATAGGGGAGAATAAATAAAGCTGAGAATTTAACTCCTCACATGTAATGACTGTATCTTCTCTTAAGGCAGAAAAGATATTTAGTACTCTGTCTTGCTGGAATTGAAGATGAAGGAAGATAGGGTACAAAGAGAACCAGTTTCTTCTACTAAATCAAATGACTCTCCATGAGCTGTACTAAAAGTCCTGTGACATCTGAGAAACAGTTGTAGTGGGTGACTCATGAGGAGGAGCACTGGGGAAGCCCATCCTCTCACTTCTACTTCCACGGGGGGGGGGGGGGGGGGGCGGGGTGAGGAGGGGGGAGGGGAGTGATTATGTTATGATTTGTATCACTGTAAGAGGATACTCATTATACTCTAGACAGTAAAATCTTCAGACTCCAGGCTTCTGATGGTGAGAGAGTAATCTGACTTGAATGATAGGTGAGTACAAATGCCTAGTCATAGGGCAGCATCTTCAGTATACAGAGTACCATCCCCATCAGGAGTATAACACAGCAGCTTTGGGTGATTAACAGTAATGTTGCCTTCTCTGCCTCTTTCCCTTCTCTCCTTCTCTTCTCTTCTCTTCTCTTCTCTTCTCTTCTCTTCTCTTCTCTCTCTCTCTCCTCTCTCTCTCTCTCTCTCTCTCTCTCTCTCTCTCTCTCTCTCTCTCTCTCTCCTGATATCTAATACCTGCATCTGGGTGTCTCTTTGACTTTCAGGCTCTGGAGACATTTTTGGGTTCTCACATAATAGCCCCAGTATCTGAGGAGTATACTCTCAGGACACTGTTAGTGAACGTTAATAGGAGGATGACAGTTCCTCTCACCTAAAACAACAAGAGAATCATTAGTTTGCAGGAAATCTGGGATCAGAATTCTTACCACACCTCCTTTAGTGATATGTGCAAATATGAAGGTAATTACAAAAACAGTCAACTTTACTTTATCAATGGGCCTTAGATTGTATTAAGTAATAAATTATTTTGTTTTCGGATTATAACTTCCTATGGTGTTATAAGTGTGTGTTGATGGCACAGTAGTAAACAGTGAAGCCTTGAAAAATTATTCAAAACTTTCTTAGGAAACTCCAACTCATACATATTGAGTAAATACCTGTACACCTTGAGATGTGAGTATATTCCTACTCTGTTGCTTAATACACAGTTCCTCTGATTTTTTTTTCTTTTTTGACTTCAAAAAGATAGCATTTTTAAGGAAGGGATAGGAGCTAAGAGTTAAGGAATAATGGATCTCAATGAACCTTCCCATAACTATCCAAGTCTAGGCTCTAGTGCTTTTTAATTGAAATCTACATGTCAAAAGGATTTGTCACTTGTAGTTAAGTTAGGAGTTTCAGGCGGTATGGACATTCTGAAATATATGGTTGAGATCAATATAATCACATGTGTTTTTCTAGTAGGCAGAGAAGAAGTTGAGCTATATAGAGTAATTGTTACAATGGGAAAGATAGCAGAATTGTGGAAGACAGTACAAATTTTTTTAGGGTAATATGGTAATTTCTTGGAAGAATAAATGTTAGTATTGGATTCTGACTCCTGGAGTCTAGAGGAAGCACACAGATCTCCTCATCCATGAGTTTAATTCAGGAGACTGCTGATTTCTAGAAATGTAAGGAAACAATTTTTTCATCATTTTTGAAGATTTTTTAATTTAGCCACAGAAAACTAAGGGAAAATATATTTGACTTCTCTGTAAATTTTTAAAATTCTTATCAGTTAGTGCCACTGAGAAAAGAGCTTTACTTTAAGATGAGAATAATTCCAGAATTATTCTTGGCTATAAAATCTTGTTTAAGCTGTGAATAACGGTCAGGATAAAAGCCTGAAAATTAAGTTTTGAAGAGTATATGTTTCTCTAGTCTCACAGAATTGCAGATGCCTATGCATCATGAAGCCAATGTATTGTTTCTGGGCCTGGATTGAAACAGAGAACAATGGTATGGGGTACATGAAGTAGAGAAGCTTTCTACAAAGAATGAAAAAAATATAAACTGACCTGTGATACAACAGACCAAGTGCTAAGGACAAAAACAAACTAACAAAGCAGAAAATAAAAACCTTTCTCCAAAGGCGCTCTGCAGTTACTTCTATTCCTAACTACGTGCAGTCTCTCATTTTCTTCCACTTCCTAATGTTTCCTAGTGGTATATACATGTACTAAGGATTGAATTTTCAACATAGGCACTTGGGAAAACACTACAGATTCAACTATAACACTACTTCCCTAGTGCCAAGATGCTCATCCTCATCTTAATATGAAAAATACATTGAGTCAATTTATGACTACATAGTTTTTACAACTCCTGAATTTTTAAAAGTCAAGTCAAAATTCTCCCTGGAAATCACAAGAAATAATTTTCTCAGTAAGATCATGTGAAATCTGCAAAAAGGGAAGATGTTTGTTGAATTAAATGTTGGTGATGGTGGGGTTGCATGACACCTGTTGAGGAGGATATTCTGTGTGAATCTAGTCTGTGCTACATATAGAGATCATGTCTCAAAAGGAAAGAAAGAAAAAAAGCAGAAAATGAGCTTCCAACTGACAATGGAACTTGGTAACAATTCACATTTCTAAAAGAACACAAAAAAATCACAAGCAACAAGTGAATAAAAGCAAGACCAGAACCAAATAGTATAAAGATTAAATAATAAATTGAAATAGAAGTTTATAACAGAGAATGTTTACATGCCTATCCATTAGGAACAATTTTCTGGCTAAACATCCATCACCTGTGACAGCTCCACAAACTTCATTGTAAGTTAAAAACCACAACTAAGTTATTAATGAAGTTTGATATAGATAAACCCAATAAATATTTTATCTCCTGTTCTAGCACCTATAATAAATAGTTCCTTTTTATGACCTTTGATTAATTGTTTTACAAACTCTTGGAATGTGCTCTGAGTAGGAGAAAGTCTGCTTACAAGAGCAATTAATTGGTTACACTGGAGAGACTGGCAGAGTTCTCAATGCAGATTTGACTATCAGAAAAGGACTTTATAGCAGTCCAATTATAAAAGAGCTTAATAATCACTGATACAATTTTAGGAATTTTTATAGGATCATCATTAAGACTTAGGAAGTCATCTATTTCTTCTATATAGCATCACTATTATATAGTACATCTTTGTGGATTTACAGAGATCTGATCCAAAGGGGTTGTTATATTACTTAGTGATTGTTATATATGTTTAATAATAAAAGAGAAAGCATATTAATAGCAGGAACCTTTTCTATGATGAATCCCTTACAGCCTTGCTTAATAAGGCCAAATCTGGTGCAGATTATTTAACAATCCAAAAAAAAAAAGGCCATCTCAGGATGATTACCTGCTAGTTATTAGCTTTTCCCATTATGACTCCTGACATTCATGTCACTAAACAAAATTTATACTAATATTGATGTTAAACATTTTTTCTTCATCAATTTTGTCCCTTTATTTTCCCCACAAATTGTACTTATAATACCTCTTCACGTAGCACAATCCAAAAAATTTATACTATCACCAAAAATCTGTCTTGTGTTCTAGAGCTTTGCCATCTGTCAAGTTCTATTATGGTGTCATAGATGGATCCTTTCTGAGGCATCCTAGTGTCTCCCATTTCCACATCTCCCTTTTGACATCTCAATGCAGTTAAGAGACATCTGTGTCCCCAAATTCCTAAACACATTTTGGATGATCTCTGAAATTGGGAATAATGAGCTTTCCAAGTATTCTCTCTTTTTGGCACTCTAAGCATTGTTGTTCTGGACTCAAAACTAAAATAGCCAACTTGAAGTTTTCTTTATATCAGTTAACCCTGAGTCTCACCATCTCTCAGAAAAACTTTAAAAACTGAGATAAACTTAACATCATTTCATTTGATTGCTGTGGTACTCTAAAAGGAAGAAGAACTACATCTCATTCCTGCTAAGGATGAGGTTTGTGGCCTCATTTAACAATGAAACTTCCTCACCTACAAAACCAAAGGATTTTGAGATGATGCAGGAAAGTCACAGAGATCAGATGAAAATTAAGGGGCATGCCTACTCCTATGGATAGGCTGTTGGATCCCTCCCACAAAAGTTCTTCATCTTCATCACTTCTCATTATTAACCCCATATTTATATTATGGTCATGTCTTATGGACATTTTATTTACTGCACACACCTTCATTCAGATTTCTCTCTATACCTGAACAGGAATGCTCATGTAAGCTCTCCTAGTTGCTCTCATTACACAGCTGTTCCATTCTTTGCAGAGGCATCTGCTATAAGGCCTTTTGGACAGTGTAAAGGAGTATTAGCTACAAGGGACCATGATAAGCTTCACTTCAGACCAAACGCAGTTCCTTTTCACTGGTCCTATCTTTTCTCCTATTCCCTATGTCCCATGCACCCCATCTCTGTGTTGCTTCTTGCCAGCTTACTTGAGTGCAACACATATGACAGTGTAACCGCTCACTATCTTCCTGACCAACTGCATCTGGAAGAAAAAACAATTCCCTTAGAATTCTTTACCTCATGTTTACTACAGTCCTTGGCTTCGTTGACTGCCACTCTTACTTTACCTCTGTTGGGGTGTCCCTCCACCTCTAACATTCAAAGTGAAATATTCGTTTCACTAAACACACCCTTTACTTTCTCCTTTTACACCTGACCATAATACTTCTATGAACTCTACTCTTGCCTATCCCATTAATCTCCATAGGAGAGATGGATACCGCTTTAAACAGAATGAACCACCTCTTAAAAGTGACTAGTTTTACTTATTCTTCCAGCTGCTGAGTCTATCTTTTCATTAAGATTCACTGCTCCCGAATAGTCGACTGATTATATCTGCCTAGACAGAGTAATCAGCCCTTCATAATTCTGCATCACTAAGGTCTGTCAGATGATTCTGGGCCAGAAAGCTGAAGATTTGATGCTCCAACATTCGGTAGTACAGGGACTTTCCAAGTGTTCAGCGGTCTCTATAAATTGACTAAGTCTTAGAAGCTATGCTTAGTGCTTCCCATAATTTCAGTTAACTCAGTCATTCTGGATTTCTGACAGGGTTGAAGACCTATATCCTAATATCCAATCCTGGCTATTTACTTTGAGAGAAAAGATCTGAGTAAATGGTTTTCAGCTGACACTCATTCTAAAGGCAAGAAAAAATCCAGGTTCAAAACTAAGTGTTTTAGTTAGGAGAGATAACAGAGGTTCTGGTTAGTCAACAAAATGATGGACTGGGTATTAGGACTATCTTGTACCTCAGTAGTACAATTAGGAATAAGTACTCTCTAATGGTATTTAGAGAAAAAAGTTTTACTTTAACAGGAAGGGTGATATGCAGGAGGAGCTAAGGGGGAAGGAATACTGAGAGGAAGAGATGGAGTAAGGAGAGGAGATGAAGGAGAGAAGCTAGGTGATGAGAGAGAAAAAGAGAGGGGGGGGATGAAGGCAGATGTTCTCGGGTCTCCACCAGTCAAAGATAGTTCATATATCTAGGTTGGGTATTGGGTTACACTTCTGGTGGAGCATTACCAAACTTATAAAGCCTTTGATTAACATTTTTAAAAAATTGTATAAAAGCAAAAAGGAAAAGGGGGCAATAGGATAGGGGTTCTCTAAGGAAGGGAAATGGGGAAAGGGGATGGCATCTGAAATGTAAATAAAATGTAAATAAAAATAAATAAATAAATGTTTCAAAAAAAAGAAAAAAATTAAAAAAAAAAATAAGGAAGTATCAAAATTAAAAAAAAAAAAAGATTCACTGCTCCCTGGAGCCAATACCTCTCAGTCACTATGGAGCCACACTTCTCTCATACTACAGCTTTACATAATGACTAACCCGTTTCTGAACCTATGTACATAACTGACTCTATTTTACCAACATTCTCCAGCCCCTCCCATTCACTAATACTTCCTTAATCCCAAATGATTAGCTATTGTTCTCCATCAATTTAACAATAATGCCTTCCTTCCTATTCTGACCCAACTCAACATTGCAAGATACTTACAGCCCATGGAGACAAAACCTTTCCCCACATTATATGGGAGCACCTATCTGTGAGAATTCACCTCTTCTTTCTAGCTCCTCTCTGTGTCTTTCTGTTTCACTTCTCCCCCTCCTTAGGAAGTTTTTTTTTCTTTAATGAAATCATACTTTCAACCCTGTAACATTCATCTTTCTAAAGTTTCTTAGTAGCTAAAGTTGGTAGCCATATGATCCACCAACAGCTCACCAAGTAAAAGCTCTTCTGATCAATGTAACCTGAATTAAGATGCTCATTTCCTAGTATTAGATAATATCAAAAAGAATAGTAACCAATACTACAAAAATCTAAACCAGATTCAGCACAAATCAAATTGTTCAATTTGATCTAAAATGTGGAAGTGAGCCAATGAACAAGAACTTAGTACCTCTGAAGTGCAGCAGGATAACTGGCTTCCCTGGAAAATTATACACAGACTGTTACTGTCTCTCCTAAGTGAAGGAATTCAGAAAAGTATAGGGGACTGAGGAGGCTTCAGAAACTAAAAGGGAAGTGAGAGTGCATACGCATGGATAGAGTTAACACTAATGATGGCCATGTTCACACACTGAACAGCTTCAGTAGCTCCTGAAGCAATCTCACCAACAGCCTCTGCAGGTTTTTGTAAGAGGACATAGCACTGTGAGAGGTGTGTTATCACTTTGCTGACAGAGTAAGTTGCAACATCTTCTGAGAGCATCTTATCAATTGTAAACACAAAATCTGTGCCATAGCCACTGCTAGAGAACCGGAAGGGACTCCAGGACGAAGAGTATTCCCTTCTGAAATAAGAAGCTTAGGAGCTTCCCCTGGCTTCTGCTGGTACCAATTCATATCATCATCAATATCTGTGCTGGTTTTACAACTGATGGTGACTTTTCTCCTGCAACCATGGACAGAGATGCTGGAGACTGGGTCACAGTTGTTTCTGCCCTAGAATCTGTTTATGAAAGAAAAGTAGCAAAGATAAGTCAAATGTGGCATAGTAAAATAAAATGAAGACTCTAAACTTCTTTGGAAGCTATAGAATTTTGTGGAGACTGTGAACACTTAATGAATGTCATGAGAAAGAGAAATTGTTTCCCTTACCAGAGAAACAGAGGAAAGAAGAATGAGAAGATGAGCTGGGGACACCATGGCCATGGCCTTGAAAGATAGCCAGCTTCACTTACAGCTTGATGGCATGCGTTATATGTCATCAGAGAGGCTGAGTTTGTAATGGCAGCATGCAAATTACACTGATTATGATAGTGGGTAAAAAGGCAGGGTTGAATGGACAGGGTGAAGCTTCACATAGAGTCTCTTCACAGCTGAGCTGATTCTCACATGACTAGGGTTCAACTGTTGCCCCAGGAAAATTGTCCCTCTTTTACCTCACAATACACTATAGTTTGTAATACAAGGTGGTTAAGAGAGTGCCTCATTAACATGACCAATGTCTGCATCCTAAATATCCACATGATCAGTTCCACGTTCGTTTCCAAACGTTCATACCTTAGTGGAAACTCATGATCACACTGAACTAGAACACAACTTTCTAAGAATAGAGACCATGTTTTAACATTCTAGTTTCTTTGAAGTAAGTGGGTTGCCAGTGGAACTGATGAGTTGATCCTTGCATACAGTATTTTCTGTTTACTATACATCTATACTTTTGTACACTACATTCAGGATTTGGAAATGAGAATTCCTCCTTCATCAGAGGATAAAATAATGGCAAACATTTAGAAAAATATGATTGTTTCTAAAACAAATTAATGAACTATTTTTGAATATATCAGATTACTTACCAAGTTTTATAGAAAGACAAGTTAGCAAAGAATACCAAAGGAAACACATGCATACATGTATGCACATTTTGGCACACACATATATGTATTTATATACACTGGAATGTGTAAAGAAAACACTAAAAGACACTTTGGAATTAAAAGTACCAAAATTCACATCAACCAAAAATTCCACATAGTAAAAAATAACTCTCTATAGATAAATTAAAGTACACAAAAAATACAACTTTATAAGAATTTATAAATAAATAAATATTTGACAGAGAATATAATTAAATAATTCAATAAAATGTCCCAAAAGAATGGATGTGTAGAGAGAATGAGTTAAAATACATAAAGGTGCTTATTTATTGTAGCAAAAATAGCAGCATTAAATGCAGAATTTAATCAGATAATAGCAAGAAAATGAAAATGTACAAAGAGATCCAGCAATAAAAGGATGCAAATGATGATGAATTGAGGTTGTGTGATTTGCTAACCTAATCCCAAATACATAAGAGGAAATATTAATTGTTCAAATATCAAAACATTAAGTCTAAAATAGGATCTAGCTGAAGGATTTAGGGATGGATTACAGCCTGAAATATAGTGTATTCAGTTGAGACTTCTATTTAGCATGTAAAAAAAAACTACAAAATTCAAAATGAATAAAACTACACCAACAACAATATAAAGTCTAATCAGAACAAAGAGAAAGATAGGCATTGATATTGATGGTTCCCTGAATTAGATATATAGAAAATCCAAAGAAATTTTTTTAAAAAGGTTAAACATGATAAGTTTGTATAAAAAGTCACTTTCAATCTATACATGGAATAGCATCCTGCTTGTAAGCATTCAAGAGAAGTGGAAAATCAGATATTGTTAATAGGACTATAAAGTGATAATAATAAAAGTACTTAGGCAACTATTCTACCACTAAAATTACTCTATAATTGAGCTTTTAAAAAAAAGTATTGGGTATCTTTACAAAGAAATGAAAACTCATTTTCACACAAAAACTAGTGAAAAAATGGTTAATAAAACTTCTTCCAGAAGTAGCTAGAAATGAGTAACTAACTAAATGTTCCTCATTCAGTAAACAGGTAAAATAAGGCTCTTCAAGGCCATTGGCTTCTACTCTTAGTCAGAGAGAATCTAATTCTTTGTGCACACAGCTCACAGCTCAGAAGTGCTATAGAGTAAAATAACCCAATGCACAATTGTGTGTGTTATATGAGAATTTTTCTGTAGTGCCTGCTTAAGTAAAATGTTGGGGTGGGTGGTGACACCAGAAAGTTTTGTGGTAACAGTGTAGGTGAATAAATGATTATGGTTAGAAAACACAGATTATTTATGTGACCAGTATGCCTAGAGGACACTGTATATGTACACACAGCATCCATGTAGGCAAGTGCAAATGAGATCATTAATAATAATGAAATTTCTTTCAGTTTCCCCATTTATCTGTTATTAAAGATTTCAACCCAAGAGAAAGCTATGTGTAAGGTGCACAGGTTCTGCCTATATGTTATTGACAAATTCTTATACGTATATAACTATTTCAGAATAAAAAATTTTAAAAAGCTTAATTATGTGAAGTCCTTAGAGAAATCACTTGCTGAGCTATGCCTCCCTCTACTGGAGGAATTGCAATCAAAGTCTTCTTTCCCCATTTAGGGAAATTAGGAATGGAATGATTGTAAAGCAATTTGTGCTTATTAGAAGAGTCACACAGAAAATGTGAATACCTAATACCCAAACCCAAGTAATCTACAGAAATTAAACCAAAACATTATCAAAATGGCATGCAATGGACTCTTCTATAAGACTCCCTCACTGGGCAGTGGTGGCACACGCCTTTTAATCGCAACACTTGGGAGGCAGAGGCAGGTGGATTTCTGAGTTCAAGGCCAGTCTGGTCTACAGAAGTGAGTTCCAGGACAGCCAGGGCTACACAGAGAAACCCTGTCTCGAAAAACCAAAAAAACAAAAAGACTCCCTCCAGCTCCATCTAATGTACAGCTGTGTGTTTTTCTTTCCATTGGCAGCTAAGTGGAGCCTCTCCAAGGACAGTTATAGTATGTTCCTGTCAGCAAGCATAACAGAATTTCATAATAGTGTCACAGATTTCCTCTTGCACATAGAATGTGTCTCAATTGAGGTATTCATTGGTTGATCATACCCTCCATCTCTGCTCTATATTTGCTCTTGCAGTTCTTGAAGACAGGACCCAAGACCTTTTTTTTTTTTACAGCCGTTGAAAGAGCAATTTTGAATTTCATTTGACAAAAACAAAAAAACCAGGAAAGCTAAAACAATCCTGAATTTAATAAACACAAGAACTAATGTGAAGCTTAGAGGGAAAATACACATAATAACCAAGTCCTTCTAGTTAGAAGCAAATTCTTTATCTGGGAAACTTTTTTGAGATAGAGTTTCTCTGTATAGCTCTGGCTGTCCTGGAACTCACTCTGTAGACCAGGTTGGCCTTGAACTCAGAAATCCACCTGCCTCTGGCTTCCAAGTGCTGAGATTAAAGGCATGAGCCACCACTGCCCTCAATCCTGAATTTAAAAAAAAGAATTACTGGAGGAATCACCATTCTTTTTTTTAATTTTTTAATCAGATATTTTATTATTTACAATACAGATGTCATTCCCATTCCCCATTTCCCCTCCCTAGAACCCTCTATCCCATTCCCACTTCTTCTTTATACTTTTATACCATTTTAATTACATGCATGTATTAAGGTCAGTTCTAGGTGCTAGCAATACAATAGATGCAAATAGTCAAGGAACAAGCAAGACAATAAACACAAATAATAAAAGAAAAAACAAGGCATTAAACCCAATTACATGGCCAATCCCATGATAACTGTTTCTAAGGGCTTATTAGGATGACCACACTTCACTGTTCTAGCCCAAAGTCATTTTCAGGTATGAAGCCTACTTCCTTCTTCTAGCCAAAAATTTAGAATCTTGACTGAAATCACTATTTTGTTCTAGCCTACAATTTAGATTCCTACCTGAAATTGCTTATTTGTTCTACCCAAATGTCAGATTCCTGCCTGAAGCCTACTTCCTTGACCTTGGCCCATGTCAGATTCTATTTTTTTTTATTAGATATTTTATTTAGACTTCAGATGGCATCCCCTTTCCCGATTCCCCCCCACCCCCCTTAGGAAACCCCTATCCCAAGCCCCCTTTTCCTTTTTATATTATACATTTTTAAAAAATAATGTTAATCATAGGCTTTATAAGTTTGGTATTGTTCAATCAGAGGTGTAACCCACTGACCAACATAGATATAACAACTATCTTTGACTGGTGGAGATACTTGAACCTCTGCCTCCCTGTCTTCCCCCTCTTTCTCTCTTTCTTCACCTAGCTTCTCCTCTCTTTCTTCTTCTCCTCTTCTTACTCCTTTTCTTCCTCTCAGTACTCCTCCTACCTTAGCTCCTCCTACACATCACCTTTCCTGTTAAAATGAAACTTTTCTCTCAAAATACAATTAGAACATAATTATGCCAATTTGTACCAGTGAGGTACAGGATAGTCCTAATACCAGTCCATCCTTTTGTTGACTAACCAGCTCCTCTGTCATCTATTCTAACTAAAACATGTAGTTCTGAACCTGGCTTTAGGATGAATGTCAGCTGACGACCATCCACTCAAGTCTTTTCTCTTAAGGTTAATAGCTATATGTTTTCAACGCCATCAGAAATCCAGAATGACTGAGTTAACTATAATTGTGGGAAGCACAAATCATAGTTTCTAAAACTTAGCCAATTTATAGAGACCTCTGAACACCTGGACACTCGCTCTACTTCAAAACGTTGGAGCATTCGGTTCTTCTGCCTTCTGGCCCAGGATCATCTCGACAGACCTTAGTGCTGCAGAATTATTAAGGGCTTGATTACTCTGTCTAGGCAGATATATCAGTCGACTATTCTGCAAGTGTGTCCTTTTCTGGACAGTAATTTGTCTGTAGAAGGAAAGTGACAATTCTTGCCTAGTGGCTGTCTCACCACAACTGGAGTAACTCCAAGGAAGCTCAATTTCTTCTTAGAATTCAACATAGGAAGCTGTCCGGAGGCAGACAGGTCTCTAATGAAAATGAACATTAATACTGAAATGTTTGTCATGTCAATTCTAAGGATTTCTGATGTTTTGAAAACCAGCTATCCATGTAAGGTAATCTGGACTGTTGCCTGTTAACTCCACTCAGCTATTTCTAAATAAAACATAGAGAACACCCTTATAATAAAACTCCAAGCCATGAATTTGCTATAGTCCCTTAACTCACGAGGCTGACCATCTCAAATCAGTTAAAAAAGTTAAAGAAGGACTGGGTCTAAGCTTGTATTCCTAAATGTGTTATACTGGTACAATGCCTATGGGAGTAACAATATTCATCTCACTCTTATATCACTAAGGAAGCTCATGCCAATGAAAATCTTAAAGTTTGTAAACAAAGTAAATTGGTGCCATTTAAGAATTTATATCTCGGCTCCGCTCGTCCCTCCTCCAGTCTGAGGCCTGCTGGTGAGTACACACAGGAGTCCCCCAGACACATTCTGGGGGATCCATAGAACCCATAGCCAGCGCTAGCACGCCCCTTCCACCGCTCGCGCCCTCCTCCAGTCTGAGGCCTGCGGGTGAGTGCACTCAGAAGTTCCCCAGACACATTCTGGGGGATCCATAGAACCCATAGCCAGCGCTAGCACGCTCCTTCTGCTGCTCACCCCCTTCTCCGGTCTGAGGCCTGCGGGTGAGTGCACCCCGGATTCCGCCAGACATATTCGGGGGGATCCACAGATCCCACAACCAGCTTTAGGTAGGAAAACCCACATACTACCCTGAGCTCATAGCTGGGCGCCCTGAGTGCTCAGAACCCAGCAGATACCCTTCCCCCCCCTCCCCCGCGCCCCTGCCAGCTAGCACCCCCCTTCTGCCCATCTCCTGGGTCTGAGTCCTGGACCAGACCTCTACCAGGTCTGCAGTTGTGTGGACCCTGGATACCGCCTGAGACATACTGGAAGGTCCGCTCAACCCAGAGCCACAGAGGAACAACTGAACTCAGAGTGTCAGACAACATACCCTGAGATATCCAAGAGGAGACACTGCACCCAGAACAGCAGACATCTAGCTGGACTGCTACATTGGAGGCACCATATCCTGAGGCATCCTAGAGATACCACTGTAATCAGGGCAGCTGGAAAAAATCACAAAGATATCTGGACTCCTAGAAGACCAAACACAAGCAAGACAACTGGAAAGACAGGCTTCAATCAGAGACAGAAGTACAGGTAGCACTAGAATTAACCAGATGGCAAAAGGCAGGCGCAAGAACGTAAGCAACAGAAACCAAAGTTACATGGCATCATCAGAACCCAGTTCCCCCATAATAGCAAGCCCTGAACACCCCATCATACCAGAAAAGCAGGATTCAGAATTAAAATCACTTCTCATGATGATGATAGAGGACTTTAAGAAAGACATAAATAACACTCTCAAAGAACAGATAGAAACCCTTAGAGAGGAAACACAAAAATCCCTTAAGGAATTGCAAGAAAATGCAACCAAACACGAGATAAGGAATTAAAGAAAACCATGCAGGATCTAAAAACGGAAGTAGAAACAATAAAGAAATCACAAAGGGAGAACACCCTGGAGATAGAAAACTTAAAAAAAACGATCAGGAGTCATAGACACAAGTATTACCAACAGAATACAAGAGATGGAAGAGAGAATCTCATGTGCAGAAGATACCATGGAAAACATTGACACAACTGTCAAAGAAAATGCAAAATACAAAAAGTTACTAACCCAAAATATACAAGAAATCCAAGACACAATGAGAAGGCCAAACCTAAAGATAATAGGAATAGATGAGGGGGAAGACTCCCAACTTAAAGGACCAGTAAATATCCTCAACAAAATTATAGAGGAAAACTTCCCTAACCTAAAGAAAGAGATGTCCATAAATATACAAGAAGCCTACAGAACTCCAAATAGTTTAGACCAGAAAAGAAATACTTCCCGCCACATAATAGTCAAAACATCAAATGTACAAAACAAAGAAAAAATACTAAAAGCAGTAAGGGAAAAAGGCAAAGTAACATATAAAGGCAGACCTATAAGAATTACACCAGACTTCTCACCAGAGACCATAAAAGCCAGAAGATCCTGGACCGATATCATACAGACCCTAAAAGAACATAAATGTCAGCCCAGACTACTATACCCAGCAAAACTGTCAATCATTATTGATGGAGAAACCAAAATATTCCATGACAAATCCAAATTTACATAGTATCTCAACACAAACCCAGCACTTCAAAGGATAATTGGTGGAAAACTCCATCACAAGGAGGGAAACTACAACCTAGAAAAAGCAGGAAAGTAATCTTCCAAAAACCGTAAAAGAAGGTAGCTACACAAACATATCTCCACTGCCAATAACAAAAATAACAGGAAACAACACTCATTTTTCCTTAATATCTCTTAATATCAATGGACTCAATTCTCCAGTAAAAAGACATAGACTATCAGACTGGATACGTAAATAGGACCCAACATTTTGCTGCATTCAGGAAACGCACCTCTGTGGAAAGGACAGACACTACCTCAGAGTAAAAGGTTGAAAAACAATCTCCCAAGCAAATGGTCCCAAGAAACAAGCTGGAGTAGCGATTCTAATATCAAATAAAACCATTTTTCAACCAGAAGTAATCAAAAAAGATAAAGAAGGACACTTCATATTCATGAAAAAAAAATGTACCAAGAGGAACTTGCAATTCTCAACATCTATGCCCCAAATGTAAGGGTACCCACATACATAAAAGACACTTTACTAAAACTTAAAGCATACATTGCACCCTACACAATAATAGTGGGAGATTTCAACACCCCACTCTCAGCTATGGACAGATCATGGAAACAGAAACTAAATCGAGACACAATGAAACTAACAGAAGTTATGAACCAATTGGACTTAACTGACATCTATAGAACATTTCATCCTAAAACAAAAGAATATACCTTCTTCTCAGCACCTCATGGTACCTTCTCCACAATAGACCATATAATTGTTCACAAAACAGGCCTCAACAGATACAAAAAGATTGAAATAATCCCCAGTACCTTATCAGACCACCATGGATTAAGACTTGTCTTTGACATGGACAAAAACATCAGAAAACCGACATACACTTGGCAACTGAACAATGCTCTACTCAACGATAACTTGGTCAAGGAAGAAATTAAGAAAGAAATTAAAGACTTTTTAGATTTAAATGAAAATGAGGACACATCATATCAAAACATGTGGGACTCATTGAAAGCAGTACTAAGAGGAAAAATCATAGCTCTAAGTGCTCACAAAAAGAAAGTGGAAAGAGCATACATCAACAACTTGACATCAAACCTGAAAGCATTAGAACAAAAAGAAGCTAGTATACCCAAGAGGAGTAGACGGCAGGAAATCATCAAACTCAGGGCTGAAATCAACCAAGTCAAAACAAAAAGAACTATACAAAATATCAACAAAACCAGGAGCTGGTTCTTTGAGAAAATCAACAAGATAGACAAACCCTTAGCCAGACTAACCAAAGGGCGCAGAGACAGCATTCAAATTAATAAAATCAGAACTGAAAAGGGAGACATAACAACAGAAACAGAGGAAATTAAAAAAATTATCAGATCCTACTACAAAGGCCTATACTCAACAAAATTGGAAAATCTGGAGGAAATGGACAATTTTCTAGATAGATATCAGGTACCAAAGTTAAACGAGGAGCAGATAAACCACCTAAACAGTCCCATAACGCCTAAAGAAATAGACACAGTCATTAAAAATCTTCCCACCAAAAAATGTCCGGGGCCAGATGGTTTCAGTGCAGAATTCTTTCAGACCTTCAAGGAAGACCTAATACCAATCCTCTTCAAGTTATTCCATCGAATAGAAACAGAAGGAACACTACCCAATTCATTCTATGAAGCTACCATTACACTCATACCTAAACCACAGAAAGACCCAACAAAGAAAGAGAACTACAGACCAATCTCTCTTATGAATATTGATGCAAAAATACTCAATAAAATTCTCTCAAACCAAATCCAACAACACATCAAAACAATTATCCATCAAGATCAAGTAGGCTTTATCCCAGGAATGCAGGGATGGTTCAATATTCGGAAATCCATCAATGTAATCCACTACATAAATAAACTCAAAGAGAAAAACCACATGGTCATATCACTGGATGCTGAGAAAGCATTTGACAAAATTCAACATCCCTTCATGTTAAAAGTCTTGGAAAGATCAGAAATACAAGGCCCATATCTAAACATAGTAAAAGCAATATACAGCAAGCCAGTAGCCAACATCAAACTAAATGGAGAGAAACTTGAAGCAATCCCACTAAGATCAGGGACTAGGCAAGGCTGCCCACTCTCACCTTACCTATTCAATATAGTACTGGAAGTCTTAGCTAGAGCAATTAGACAACAAAAGGAAGTCAAAGGGATACAGATAGGAAAGGAAGAAGTCAAAATTTCACTATTTGCAGATGATATGATAGTATACTTAAGTGAACCTAAAACTTCCACCAGAGAACTCCTAAACCTGATAAACAACTTTAGCAATGTGGCTGGATATAAAATCAACTCAAACAAATCAGTAGCCTTCCTCTACTCAAAGGATAAACAGGCAGAGAAAGAAATCAGGGAAATGACACCCTTCACAATAGCCACAAATAAAATAAATTATCTTGGAGTGAATCTAACAAAGCAAGTGAAAGATCTGTATGACAAGAACTTCAAGTCTCTGAAGAAAGAAATTGAAGAAGATCTCAGAAGATGGAAAGATCTCCCATGCTCCTGGATTGGCAGGATTAATTTAGTAAAAATGGCTATCCTGCCAAAAGCAATCTACAAATTCAATGCAATACCCAGCAAAATTCCAAATCAATTCTTCATAGAGATAGAAAGAGCAATTTACAAATTCATTTGGAATAACAAAAAACCTAGGATAGCAAGAACTATTCTCAACAATAAAAGAACCTCTGGGGGAATCACCATTCCAGACCTCAAACTGTACTACAGAGCAGTAGTGATAAAAACTGCTTGGTATTGGTACAGAGACAGAAAGGACAATCAATGGAATAGAATTGAAGACCCAGAAATAAACCCGCATACCTATGGTCACTTGATATTTGACAAGGGAGCTAAATCCATCCAGTGGAAAAAGGACAGCATTTTCAACAAGTGGTGCTGGCTCAACTGGAGGTCAACATGTAGAAGAATGCAAATTAATCCATTCTTATCCCCTGCACAAAGCTCAACTCCAAGTGGATAAAGGACCTTCACATAAAGCCAGGTACACTGAAACTATTAGAAGAGAAGTTGGGGAAGACCCTTGAATACCTAGGCACAGGGGAAAAGTTCCTGAACAGAACACCAATGGCTTATGCTCTAAGATCAAGAATCGACAAATGGGACCTCATCAAATTGCAAAGCTTCTGTAAGGCAAAGGACACTGTCAACAAGACAAAACGGCAACCAACAGATTGGGAAAAGATCATTACCAATCCTACATCTGATAGGGGGCTAATATCGAATATCTACAAAGAACTCAAGAAATTAGACACCAAACAACAAAATAACCCATTAAAAAATGGGGTACAGAGCTAAACAAAGAATTCTCAACTGAGGAAACTCGAATGGCCGAGAAGCACCTTAAGAAATGCTCAACATCCTTAGTCATCAGGGAAATGCAAATCAAAACAACACTGAGATACCACCTCACACCAGTCAGAATGGCTAAGATCAAAAACCTTGGTGATAGTAGATGCTGGCGAGGATGTGAAGAAAGAGGAACACTCCTGCATTGTTGGTGGGGTTGCAAGCTGGTACAACCACTTTGGAAGTCAGTCTGGCGGTTCCTCAGAAAATTGGACATAGCACTACCTGAGGACCCAGCTATACCACTTCTGGGTATATACCCAGAAAATGCCCCAACAAATAACAAAGACATATGCTCCACTATGTTCATAGCAGCCCTATTTATAATAGCCAGAAGCTGGAAAGAACCCAGATGCCCTTCAACAGAGGAATGGATACAAAAAATGTGGTACATTTACACAATGGAATATTACTCAGCTATTAAAAATAATGAATTCGAGAAATTCTTAGGTAAATGGATGGAACTAGAAAATATCATCCTGAGTGAGGTAACCCAATCACAAAAGAACACACATGGTATTTACTCACTGATAAGCGGAGATTAGCCCAAAAATTTGAAACAACAAAGATTCAACTACCAGACAACATGAAGCTCATGAAGAAGAAAGAACAAGTAAGGATGCCTAGGTCTTTCTTAGAAGGAGTAACTAAATACCCAAGGGAGCAAATATGGAGACAAAGTGTGGGTCAGAATCTAAAGGGGGGGTTGTAGGGAGACCATTGTGTCTGGGTATTCATTCCATAGGCAGTCACCAAAAATAGACACTGATAGGGATGTCAGGATGGGAAAGCTGACAGCAGCCTGATAAGGCTGTCTCCTTAGAGGTCTCTCAGAGTCGGACATACCCAGAGACAGATACCCACAGCTATCCATTAATCTGATCAAGGTTCCCAATGGAGGAGTTAGAGAGTAAATAGAAGGAACCTTAAGGGCTGGTGGCCCGTGAGGAGAGCAACAATACCAACCAGCCAGAGCTCCCCAGGGTCTAAACCACCAGCCTAGGAGCACATATGGAGAGACACATGACTCCAGCTGTATATGTAGGGGAGGATGGCCCTGTCGGGCATAGGTGGGAGACAAGATCATTGGTACCCTGAAGGCTGAGCACAGAGGGGGGGAATCTGAGGGGGGGAGGGGGGCTGGGAGTAGCTGGGTAAACACCTTCATAGAGGCAGGAGGAGGGGGGATGGGATAAGGGGTTCCTGGGTGGTGGGGGAAATATGGTAAGGGGATAAAATTTGAAATGTAAATATTATATCCAATAAAAGAGGGGAAAAATAGAAAAGCGGTTAGAACCAACATTCTTAATAAAATGTCAGCCCTCTTTAAAAAAAAAAAACTATCTTGATACTAAAATTTGTTTTGAGAATTGTATATTGCAGAATGATCAGCCTTGGTGTATCTACTCAACAAGCAAGCTGGGCAGACCTGCTCAAACCTCTGAGGTCCGTGAATTCCATCTGGAGGCAGCGAAGAAACAGCATCAGAGGATTGTCAATTTGCTCTCCTCCCCACTCCTCTTCTAATATCTCAACGCCCATAATCAGCTTGAAGAAGCTAATGATGAGTCAGTGCCCCTATTCCCTGGGCATGGGGACTAAGGTGGTAAATGTTGGGCTGTCTCTCTAGGGAAAAGTAGTGGATTTGTCGGAATAGAGAGGATTAGCTAGGGTTTATTGCATAGCCATAACCTATTAGTAGAAATCTGTATAATTAATATCAAGATGAAGATATAAATTCTTAAATGGCACCAATTTACTTTGTTTACAAATTTTAAGGTTTTCATTGGCATGAGCTTCTTAGTGATATAAGAGTGAGATGAATATTGTTACTCTCATAGGCATTGTACCAGTATAACACACTTAGGAATACAAAGCTTAGACCCAGTCCTTCTTTAACTTTTTTAACTGATTTGAGATGGTCAGCCTGTGAGTTAAGGGACTATAGCAAATTCATGGCTTGGAGTTTATTATAAGGGTGTTCTCTATGTTTTATTTAGAAATAGCTGAGTGGAGTTAACAGGCAACAGTCCAGATTACCTTACATGGATAGCTGGTTTTCAAAACATCAGAAATCCTTAGAATTGACATGACAAACATTTCAGTATTAATGTTCATTTTCATTAGAGACCTGTCTGCTCTGGACAGCTTCCTATGTTAAATTCTAAGAAGAAATTGAGCATCCTTGGAGTTACTCCAGTTGTGGTGAGACAGCCACTAGGCAAGAATTGCCACTTTCCTTCTACAGACAAATTACTGTCCAGAAAAGGACACACTTGCAGAATAGTCGACTGATTATATCTGCCTAGACAGAGTAATCAGCCCTTAATAATTCTGCAGCACTAAGGTCTGTCAGATGATCCTGGGCCAGAAGGCAGAAGAACAGATGCTCCAACGTTTTGAAGTAGAGCGAGTGTCCAGGTGTTCAGAAGTCTCTATAAATTGGCTAAGTTTTAGAAGCTATGCTTTGTGCTTCCCACAATTATAGTCAACTCAGTCATTCTGGATTTCTGAAGGGGTTGAAAACTTATAGCTATTTACCTTGAGAGAAAAGATCTGAGTGTATGGTCGTCAGCTGACATTCATCCTAAAGCCAAGAAAAAAGCCAGGTTCAGAACTAAGTGTTTTAGTTAGGATAGATGACAGAGGTGCTGGTTAGTCAACAAAAGGATGGACTGGGTATTAGGACTATCTTGTACCTCACTGGTAAAAATTGGTATAATTATGCTCTAATTGTATTTTGAGAGAAAAGTTTCCTTTTAACAGGAAGGGTGATGTGTAGGAGGAGCTAAGGTGGGAGGAGTACTGAGAGGAAGAAAAGGAGTAAGAAGAGGAGAAGAAGAAGGAGAGGAGAAGCTAGGTGAAGAAAGAGAGAAAGAGGGGGAAGACAGGGAAGCAGATGTTCATGTATCTCCACCAGTCAAAGATAGTTGATATATCTAGTTTGGGTAGTGGGTTACACCTCTGATTGAACAATACCAAACTTATAAAGCCTATGATTAACATTTTTTTAAAAAATGTATAAATGCAAAAAGGAAAAGGGGGCATGGGATAGGGGTTTTCTAAGGGGTGGGGGGAAATGGGGAAAGGGGATGGCATCTGAAGTGTAAATGAAAGATCTAATAAAAAAATAAGAACATAAAAAAAAGAATTTATATCTTCATCTTGATATTAATTATACAGATTTCTACTAATAGGTTATGGCTATGCAATAAACCCTAGCTAATCCTCTCTATTCCGACAAAACCACTACTTTTCCCTAGAGAGACAGCCCAACATTTACCACCTTAGTCCCCAAGCCCAGGGAATAGGGGCACTGACTCATCATTAGCTTCTTCAAGCTGATTATGGGCATTGAGATATTAGAAGAGGAGTGGGGGGGGGAGAGCAAATTGACAATCCTCTGATGCTGTGTCTTTGCTGCCTCCAAATGGAATTCACGGACCTCAGAGGTTTGAGCAGATCTGCCCAGCTTGCTTGTTGAGTAGATACACCAAGGCTGATCATTCTGCAATATACAATTCTCAAAACAAATTTTAGTATCAAGATAGTTTTTTTTTTTTTAAAGAGGGCTGATATTTTATTAAGAATGTTGGTTCTAACCACTTTTCTATTTTTTCCCCTCTTTTATTGGATATAATATTTACATTTCAAATTTTATCCCCTTACCATATTTCCCCCACCACCCAGGAACCCCTTATCCCATCCCCCCTCCTCCTGCCTCTGTGAAGGTGTTTACCCACCTACTCCCAGCACCCCTCGCCCCCTTAGATTCCCCCCCTCTGTGCTCAGCCTTCAGGGTACCAATGATCTTGTCTCCCACCTACCCCCGACAAGGCCATCCTCCCCTACATATACAGCTGGAGTCCTGTGTCTCTCCATATGTGCTCCTAGGCTGGTGGTTTAGACCCTGGGGAGCTCTGGCTGGTTGGTATTGTTGCTCTCCTCACGGGGCCACCAGCCCTTAAGGTTCCTTCTATTTACTCTCTACCTCCTCCATTGGGAACCTTTGATCAGATTAATGGATAGCTGTGGGTATCTGTCTCTGGGTATGTCCGACTTTGGGGGACCTCTAAGGAGATAGCCTTATCTGGCTGCTGTCAGCTTTCCCATCCTGACATCCCTATCAGCGTCTATTTTTGGTGACTGCCCATGGAATGAATACGCAGATGGAATGGTCTCCCTACAACCCCCCCTTCAGCTTCTGTCCCACACTTTGTCTCCATATTTGCTCCCTTGGGTATTTAGTTACTCCTTCTAAGAAAGACCTAGGCATCCTTACTTGTTCTTTCTTCTTCATGAGCTTCATGTTGTCTGGTAGTTGAATCTTTGTTGTTTCAAATTTTGGGGGCTAATCTCCACTTATCAGTGAGTAAATACCATGTGTGTTCTTTTGTGATTGGGTTACCTCACTCAGGATGATATTTTCTAGTTCCATCCATTTACCTAAGAATTTCTTGAATTCATTATTTTTAATAGCTGAGTAATATTCCATTGTGTAAATGTACCACATTTTTTGTATCCATTCCTCTGTTGAAAGGCATCTGGGTTCTTTCCAGCTTCTGGCTATTATAAATAAGGCTGCTATGAACATAGTGGAGCATATGTCTTTGTTATTTGTTGGGGCATTTTCTGGGTATATGCCCAGGAGTGGTATAGATGGGTCCTCAGGTAGTGCTATATCCAATTTTCTGAGGAACCGCCAGACTGACTTCCAAAGTGGTTGTACCAGCTTGCAACCCCACCAACAATGCAGGAGTGTTCCTCTTTCTTCACATCCTCGCCAGCATCTACTATCACCTGAGTTTTTGATCTTAGCCATTCTGACTGGTGTGAGGTGGTATCTCAGTGTTGTTTTGATTTGCATTTCCCTGATGACTAAGGATGTTGAACATTTCTTTAGGTGCTTCTCGGCCATTCGAGTTTCCTCAGTTGAGAATTCTTTGTTCAGCTCTGTACCCCATTTTTTAATGGGGTTATTTTGTTGTTTAGTGTCTAATTTCTTGAGTTCTTTGTAGATATTCGATATTAGCCCCCTATCAGATGTAGGATTGGTAATGATCTTTTCCCAATCTGTTGGTTGCCGTTTTGTCTTGTTGACAGTGTCCTTTGCCTTACAGAAGCTTTGCAATTTGATGAGGTCCCATTTGTCGATTCTTGATCTTAGAGCATAAGCCATTGGTGTTCTGTTCAGGAACTTTTCCCCTGTGCCTAGGTATTCAAGGGTCTTCCCCAACTTCTCTTCTAATAGTTTCAGTGTACCTGGCTTTATGTGAAGGTCCTTTATCCACTTGGAGTTGAGCTTTGTGCAGGGGGATAAGAATGGATTAATTTGCATTCTTCTACATGTTGACCTCCAGTTGAGCCAGCACCACTTGTTGAAAATGCTGTCCTTTTTCCACTGGATGGATTTAGCTCCCTTGTCAAAGATCAAGTGACCATAGGTGTGCGGGTTCATTTCTGGGTCTTCAATTCTATTCCATTGATCATCCTGTCTGTCTCTGTACCAATACCATGCAGTTTTTATCACTACTGCTCTGTAGTACAGTTTGAGGTTCGGAATGGTGATTCCCCCAGAGGTTCTTTTATTGTTGAGAATGGTTCTTGCTATCCTAGGTTTTTTGTTATTCCAAATGAATTTGTAAATTGCTCTTTCTATCTCTATGAAGAATTGATTTGGAATTTTGATGGGTATTGCATTGAATTTGTAGATTGCTTTTGGCAGGATAGCCATTTTTACTAAGTTAATCCTGCCAATCCAGGAGCATGGGAGATCTTTCCATCTTCTGAGATCTTCTTCAATTTCTTTCTTCAGAGACTTGAAGTTCTTGTCATATACCTGAGACCCAGATATACTGCTCCTAGAGAGACATTCCCAATAAAAGCTCCACCATAACACAAGGACACATGTTCTGCTATGTCCATAATAGTTTTGTGTATAATAGCCAGAAACTGGAGACAACCCAGATGCTCCTCAACTGAAGAAATGATACAGAAAAATGGAGTTCATTTACACAGGGGAGTACTGCTCACCTTTTAAAAACAAGAATATAATTAATTTTGTAGGTAAATAAAGGTACATAAAAGTACAAAATATCATCCTGAGTGCAGTAACCGAAATTCAAAGGTGAATGCATGGTATATACTCAGTTATAAGTGGATTTTTACAATAAAGGACAGTATAACCATGCTACACTCTAAGAATCTGAAAAAGAAGGCAGGCCAAAGTGAGGATGCTTGAATCTCAATTAGAAGGGAGAAGAAAATAGTCATAGGAGGTGGATGGACAGAGGGAATTGGATGGAAGAGTGTTATAAAGAGGGGAATGGCAGGTTCAGAATCAGGTGTGGGGAGAGACAGGAGAGAAGGTCAGAGAGCCAGAAGAATGAATGGTTTTTGCAACTGGTGGGGATAGAGTAATGGGGACATGTTGGGACATGCCAGAAACCTGTGATGGGGAGGATCCCAGGAGTCAATGGGGATAAAGTTAGCTGAGACTCATAGCAGTGGAGATATGGAACCTGATAGTTCTATAGCCAGACACAATGCCAATGGAGGGATAAGTACACCAACCCACCCACAAAACTTTAAACCCAAAATATGTCCTGTGTATAAAAAATAAAAGGGCAAAGACAGACCAGAGACTGAGAAAATGGCCAAACAATAACCAGCCCAAGTTGAGACCCCATTCATGGACAAGCACCAATCCCTAACACTATTAATGATATTCTGTTATGCTTGCAATCAAGAATCTAGGTCCTCTGGAAGACTGCCTCAGCCCATAGAGATTCGATGAGATCCTAGGGAATGGGGTCAGAAGAATAAAGGGACAAGAGACACAAGGACAGAGAGCAAGTCTGGAATTCTGCTCAAGCTCTGAAACTTTAATTTTGAGGGCAGGTTATAAAATCACAACAGAATGTAAAGTTTAGGCGAGGGTCACTGCTTAGGGCTATCCCACTATTGAATCATCATTGTCTAAGACCATCCCACTGTCATATCCTTATTGCCCAAGACCATCCTACTGTTAGAACCAGCTCCCTGGAAATGCCAGACTTTCTTTAAGTTCCTGGGACCTGACAATCACAAACATGCTTTCTTAATCTTGTACTGACTAGGCTTTCCAGAACAGCAGGGAATTTTCTGGGTTTGGCTCCTGGCATAAGACTACACCCAGTAACTAACTGAATCAAATGCAGAGATACACAGTCAAACATTGGACAGAACTTGGGAACTCTTATTGAAGAATTGGGAGAACAAGTGAGAGATCCAAATTGGATATGAGCCCCAAAAGAAAGACAAGCAGAGTCAACAAGCGGGACTCTTGTGGGCTCTCAGAGACTGAACAACCAACCAAAGAGCATACATAGGCTAGACCTAGGCCTGCTACATATACATAGCAAATGTGCAGCTTGCCTTCCTGTAGGACCCCAACAATTGGAGCAGGGGCTGTTCCTAAAACTATTGCCTCTTTTTGGAATTCATTTTTCTAACTGTGCTGCCTTACCTGGTCTCAGTGCAACAGAATGTACCTAGCCCTGCAGAGACTTGAGGACTTGAGGACTTGATAATGTGACCACCAATGGCTCAGATGTTATGAGTTGTTCAATAGCTATTTAAAGTTAGGTTTAGATTTACTCCAGTAGAAGAAACATATGTCTATTACTGAGTTGTAGCCAACAAGCAAGGTTTCAGAGGTCACACAGCCAGGAACCAACTTATCTTATTTTGCTAAATAAAGCCAGTGTCAAACTACCCTCAAAATTTATTTCTCTCTATACATAGAATAATACATCTCTCAGACCCCATTAGAGACTTGTAGGTAGTAGATGGAGGGTAAAACAAAGACTCACAAAAGGCCAAGTGCAGTGAATAAATGTCAGTTGTGTGCTCTGCCATAGCAAGGGCATCTATAACACATCATGTTTCAAAGCCTCAGGCCCATTACAGAAGAGGGGCAGAAAGATTGCAAGAGCCAGAAGTTGTTTATTGTTCATTCATGCTGTGTCTTTGAGAACTGTTTATTTCATTACCCACTTATGCAATGGACTGCTAGGTTCCTTGTTGATTAGTTAAGTTATACTTTTAGTTCTGTATATGTTTAGGTAATAATTCCATGTTGAATGTATAAGTACAATGTGTTCTGAGGGTTCAGCTGTAGAGTGAAAAATTATAAAGGCCATTTTATGAAATATGTGTAGATTTCTTTGCCCTTAGCCCTGGGCAGAAAAATGCAGATTCCAGAATGAGGAACTGAAAATAAGATTTCAGGCCTTCATACCCCAGGACACTTGCTGGATGAATTACATTCCTCAAGCCTCAAGCAATAGGTCCACCTATGGGTGGAAGAGGCCCAAGACAGGAAGACACATTCCCGGCCATAAAATATACAAGCCATCTAGGTGGGGCTGTGACTGGAGGAAGTGAGAAATGTTTTGTAATGATGGTATAGGGGACAGTGACTTGGTAAGACCACATTTTTGAGAAGAATGAGTGTGCAGCGTGATTTTCACATGACTCTAGATCATTTGGGCTAGATTCCTCTAAAATGTTCCACTGTTCTTGGTTACCCCTCCCTCCCTTGGTTTTCCCAGTGCTATGTTCAAAATTGGTAAAACAACCATCATGTGTAACCGCGTGAAAATGCAACCAATCATGTATAACCACACAAAAATGCCTTCCTTTCCCCACCCCATGCTATAAAAGACCCCTTAGCCTACCATTCGAGGCCAAACCTTGCTCTTGGAGCTAGAGAGCTTGTGGTTTGACCGCCGGCTAACTTCCCTAATAAAGCCTCTGCTGATTGCATCCAGGTATGGTTTTCTTGTGATCTTTGGGTGGTCATGATTTCCTGAGACTTGAGGAAGGGTCCCTCCCGAGTATGGGGGTCTTCACAGCTACTCATTATTTTGAATCTCTCAACATCCTCATCTTACAAAGTCTCAAGAGAATCTCCCATTGCTACATAACATAGAATCACATAATGTACATCACTCCTCAGCAAATAACCTGTCCTCAGTAATCCACCTTGGAAGTAAAAATCCAGAAGAAGAAATTTTATTCAATGTTTGCTATATAGAAAAATTGGGGACAGGGTGGGGCATGATACATCCAGATAACTATCAGTTTGTGCAGTCCTGAAATGAGATTGAAAATTAAACACAGGGCCAAAGATATGCACATTGAAGTGTAGAGTGAAAATTATAAAGGAGGCCATTTTATGAAATATGTGTAGATTTTTTCACCTTAGACCTGAGCAGAAAGTGCTGATTCCAGAACTAGGAACTAAAAATAGATTTCAGGCCTCACTTCCCTGGGGCACATTCCGGGTGGAAGAGGCCCAAGGCAATGAAGGCATTCCCTGACCACAGATAAAAGATGCAAGCCACCTAGGTGGGGCCATAGCAGGAAGAAGTAAAGATAGTTAAATCTGAAATGTTGATAAATGACAGGGTGGTACACAGTGACATGGTAAACCATTCAGGGGTGGGTTTCTCTCTTGGAATGTTTCACTATTCTTCTGTTTATGTATCCTTGGCAAACCCCTAACCCCCGCCCCGCCCCAGTCCCCTGGTTGTGGTTTTTCTCTTTAAAACCCTCCACACAGACTGGATGTTGGCGTCGGACCCTACTACTGCTCAAGTATGTGTTCAGACCGCTGGCTGCCCAGCTCTTTTCCCCTAATAAACCTCTGCTGATTGCATCCAGGTATGGTTTTTCTTGTGATCTTTGGGGGTCATGATTTCCTGAGACTTGAGGAAGGGTCTCC
>NC_047666.1:7138749-7242835 GCF_011762505.2 Arvicanthis niloticus | reverse complement strand
AAAACAATAATTTGAGAAATTCTTAGCTAAAATGAATGGAACTAGAAAATATCATCCTGAGTGAGGTAACCCAATCACAAAAGAGCACACATGGTATTCACTCACTGATAATTGGATATTAGCCCAGAAGCTTGAAATACCCAAGATTCAACTCACAGACCACATGAACCTCATGAAGAAGAAAGACCAATTTTGGGTACTTCAGTTCTTCTTAGAAGGAGTAACAAAATACTCAAGGGAGCAAATATGAAGACAAAGTATGGGACAGAAAATGAAGGAGGGGCCATCTGAAGACCATTCCACCTGGGTATCCATCCCATGTGCAGTAACCAAAGGTAGATGCTGATGTGGATGTCAGAAGTGCATGCTGACAGGAGCCTGATATAGCTGTCTCCTTAGAGGTCTGCTAGAGTCTGACATATTCAGAGGCAGATGCTCACAGCTAACCATTGAACTGATCAAGGATTTCCCAATTAAAGAGTTAGAGAGAAGACTGAAGGAGCTGAAAGGGTTTGTGGTTTCATGAGGAGAGCAACATAACCAACCAACCAGAGCTCCCAGGATCCAGAGATCCCAGTCTGGGAGCACATAGGGAGAGAACCCATGGCTCCAGCTGTATATGTAGGGGATGATGGTCTTGTCAGACATAGGTGGAAGAGGAGATCCTTGGTCTCAGAAGGCTGGATGCAGAGTGTGGGGGAATTTGAGGGTGGGGAGGCAGGAGTGGGGGTAAACAGGACACATCCTCATTGAAGCAGGAGGGGTTAGAATAAGGGTTCCTGGGTGGGGGTGGCATGGAATGGAATAAGGGGATAACATCTGAAATGTAAATAAAATATCAATAAAAAATTATATTCTATAATCAAAAAACAAAAAAGTCTTGGGTATCTTTACAGAGAAATGAAAACTCATTTTTATACCAAAACTATTAAAAAAAATTGGTATACCATATTGAAGAAATGTATATCCTTCATATGTTAGAATTAAATTGTTCAAAGATGGTTGATAGTGCTCACAAGTTGTATGACCAAGTCAATATTTCTGGGTTATAGCTTATGGAACTGTGTGAAGGAGGTTGTAAGAAACTGAGAGTTTAGCACTGTTATATATATATATGTTGATGTTGTTCATTGAGGGTTGGTCACAGTCTCGTCTGGGTGTTTTCATGCTCATAGCATCTAGTTCAAAGACCTAAAGCCTCACTGTAATTGCAAAACAGTGAGGACATTTTATTCAGACTAAAGCAATTGGTAAGATAGCAAAGAAATACTGTGTCCATAGTGACAGTGAGCCATACAGTGAAAGCTCTCAAAGGCTCGTGTTGTTAACTTGTGGTAGTTTGAATAGGAATGTCCCCCAAAGACTCATGTATTTGAATGTTCGACCAATATAGACTAGCACTATTAGGAGGTCTGGCCTTGTTGAAGTAGGTGTGGCATTTCTGGAGGAAGTATGTCACTGTGAAGGTGGTCTTTAAGGATATATATATATATATATATATATATATATATATATACCCAGTCACAAGTTTCCTCTGATGCCTTTGGATCAAGATGTAGAACTCTTATATCCTTCTCCAGCACCATGTCTGCCTGTACTCTGCCATTCTTTCTACCATAATGATAATGGGCTAAACTTCTGAAACTATAATCCAAACCTTATAAAATGTTTAGCATTATGAAAGTTATTATGGTTGTCTTCATTGCAATAGAAAACCTAATTAATACAAGAAACAGCAGAAAATAATCAAACTTATGGCTGAAGTGAATAAATTAGAAACAAAGAGAAAAATACAAATAATCAATGAAATAAAAATCAACAAGATAGACAACTCTTAGCCAAACGAACTAAAAGGCAAGGAGAAAATATACAAATTAAGATAATCAGAGTTGAACCATATAGACAGAAGCAAATTGTCCCCTGAGAGGCTCCACCAAACAGCTGACTTGGACAGATACGCAAACCCACAGCCAAATACCCCGGCCTGTGGGGCAGTGAACTGGGACTGGGAACCCACCTGAAAGAGAGAATGGGGAACAAGGATATGTGACGAATGGACAAGTCAAGAAGTCTGATCAAGCTGTCAAATTTTTATTGTTCCCACACCAAGTTACATACACATAGAAGCAGGATACTGGATAGGAGGGTGACATAGGGTCTCTTTGTTTCTGAAGAGTACAGTGTTCTCAGGGGGGAGTGCAGGTATTCTCAAGAACAGGATGTTAGCTGGGTGAAAAGTTCAGCAAAAGGAACATAGCAGAACAGGTTGCTAGGTACCTGTCCATAAGATCTATAATCATTTGTTCTTAACTAAGCTAGTACTTTCTCACAGAGGTTACCTGTCCACAAGATCAATAGCTATTTGTTCTCAACCATGTTAGTACTTTGCCACAGAAGCCAAGACTTTGTGCCAGTAAGCACATATGGCTGACAAGGCAGTTAAGTTTAAGCGAGGTCACTCGAGACAGCCAAACAGTTGATGGAATGTGGGACGTCTGATGGAAGAATAAGAGGAATAATTACTGGTCCAAAAGAAATAGAAGCGCACAAAAATACCAACAGAGTCAACTAACCTGGAACCTTGGAGATTTAAGAGTCTAAACTGCCAACTAAAGAACCTACACAGACGTAGTCCTTCCCACACATATGAAGCAGATATGCAGCTTGGGCTTCATGTGTAACCCAAACAACTGGAACAGGAGGCTATTCCAAAAGCTTTTTCCTTTACATGGGATATGTTCTTATAGCTGGGCTGCCTTGTCTGGCCTCAGTGGAAGAAGAAGCAACAGGCCTCATAGAGACTTGATGTGCCAGGGTTCCTTAACTGAACACAAAGGGCTAAAGATCTAAGATCAATAATAATAAGTGGGACCTCATGAAACTGAAAATCTTTTGTAAGTCAAAGGGCCTTGTCAATAGGACAAATTGGCAAGTCTACAAATTGGGAACCCTACATATGACAGAGGGCTAATATCCAAAATTTGCAAAACAAACTCAAGAGTTAGAAACCAATAGCCCCAGTAACCCAATCAAAATATGGAATACAGAACTAAACAGAGAATTCTCAACAGAAGAATCTTGAGTAGCCTAAAAGTACTTTTTAAAAATGTTAAAAGTCCTTATTTAATACAGAAATGTAAATCAAAACCACTCTGAGAGGTTCCATGTTACACCCATCAGTATGGGTAAGATGAAAGCCTCACAATACAGCACATGCTAGAGAGGATGTGGAGCAAAGGGAACACTACTTTTTTGCTGATGAGAGTGGAAACTTGCACAACCACTTTGGAAATCAATTTGGCAGTTTCTCAGAAATCTGGAAATAGTTCTACCTCAAGACCCAGCTATACCCTTTCTCAGCATGCACCCAAAAGGTGCTTAAAAGTCTCACAAAGACACTTTCTCAACTAAGTTTATAGCAGATTTATATGTCATAGTAAGAAACTGGAAACAACCTAGACATCCCTCAACTGAAGATTGGATAAAAAAATGTGGTACATCTACATAATGAAATACTATTCAGCTATTAAAAACCAAGACATCATAAATTTTGCAGGCAAATGGATGGAACTTGAGAATATTATCCTGAGTGAGGTGATCCAGTCTCAAAAGGACATGCATCATATGTACTCATTTATAAGTGGATATTAGCTATTAAAAAACAGCTACCATTTTACACTCCATAGACATAACGAACCTAAACAAGAAAAAAGACCCAAATAAGGAAGCTGAAATCTCACTTAGATGGGGAAATAAAATAGTCATAAAATGCAAATGGAAGGAGGCAACTGGAAGGGAAATATGATCCATGGGGAATGGACGGTTCAGAATCAGGTGTGGAAAAGAACAGGAGACATGGCTAGATGACCAAGAAAATGAAGGGAATTCTGCAATTGATGGGAATAAGGAGTGGTGTGGTATCTGCACTAGGAGACAAAGACCTTGGATAAGGAATGCACCCAAGAATCAATGTGGGGGACCTTAGCTCTCATTCACTACACTGGGGATACAGAACCTAAAGAGGCCAACTCCTATATCTGGACAGAAAACCCAGAGTAGCAATAGAGACACCAATCTGCCCACAAGACTTTCAAAGCAAAATTTATCCTATCTACGAGTAATGCAGGCAGAGGACAGGGAGCAGAGACTGAGGAAATGTTGAACCAGCAACCAGCCCAATTTGAGAACCATCCAATGGGTAAGCACCAACCCCTAACATTATTAACGATACTCTGTTTTGCTTCCAGATAGGAGCATATTATCCTCTGAAAGCTTCCACACAGCAGCTGACTCAGTCACTTGATTTTTTATCTTAGCCATGATGATGTTTGTAATGTGGAATCTGAGCGTCATTTTGTGTCGAGAGGCAACAAGAGAAGATCACACTAGCAGGTGATCTTCCTGAGATGGGTCTGCCTTAGATTAAATTCTACAATGGATTTGCTCCTGTAGGAAAGGCCAGAAGAAACTCAATTTAGGAAAGATTACTACTATTATTATGCTTTCCCTACATGTGTGGTGTGTATGTATGTGTGGTGTCACTATGTACTAGCTCACACTTTTGAGCAGATTTCTGTAGAACAACCAAGATGTACTGTTTGTAGTGATGCTATATAGACAAACAAATGATTAATGATGATCTTATAAGAATGCCTAAAATCATATTAATTATTAAGCTCTTTTATTATAACACTGCTATTAAATACTTTCTAGTATTCAAAACTGCAATGAGAAATCTGCCAGTCTCCAAATGTAATGAGTTAATTGCTTTGGAGATAGAGAACAGACATTTACTACTCAGAGCACATCTAAAAGGTTGTAAAACCATTAAACAAAGGTCATTAAAAGGGAGCTAATGATTTACTATAGGTGCTAGGGCAGAAGATAAAATATTGACTGGGTTTATCTATACAAGCCTTCACTAATTACTTAGTCACAGGGTTATACTTTTTAAATACCTGTCAATCTGTAGAGCTGAGACAGGTAAAGAGTATTTAGCCAGATAATTACTCCTAATGGATATGAATGTGCATATTCTCTGTTGTAAATTTTTTAATCGGTTTAGGATTTGAATTTATGTGTAAACTTGTGATGAACTTTATAGCATGTGATCATGTATTCTGAAATTTGTATAAGTGCTGAGGACAAAGAAAGAGAGAGAACACCTTTTTCTGACAGAATACCTTTTAGATGGAACTAAGCAGAAATTTTTAGACAGAACTCAAGAGAAAACTTTTTAGTCAAAATGGAACTCAAGAAGAAATTAGAAGTAATATTATTGGGAGTAATGATATTGAGAGTAAGGGCATTATTGTGAGTCACATCAGAGTGTTAGGAAAGAACATGATTAGAATAGAGTAGAGATAACTTTTTGAAGAAACCTTTTGGAAAGGAACACTTGTAGAAACTTTTTGGGGAGAACTGAAGAACTTAAAGATAAAGGTTAAAATCTTTTTTCAAACTGTCTCTTTTTCTTCCTGAAACTTTAACTAAGAGACTGGAGGTTAGAGCTGAGCAGTTCCTATGGATATAGAACAAAGGCTACTTTATTCAATCCCCTGCTCTTTTACCATGAGGTGCTAAACAATTCCCACATCAGAAGAAATCAGAAGGCAAGTCAGCTAAAGGGAAGTGACTTACACTTAAAATAGGTAACACCTTATTATTATATGGCAACCCTATATATCTCTTAAGACCACATCAACCCTTTTCCCCTTTCTCTGCCTCAAGAAGACCGAAACAAGAAAGAAGAACAGATGGGGGTTGCCCTTAGCAATTTGGGTTTTCTTCCTGATGACTAAAGATGTTGAACATCTCTTTAAGAGTTGCTCACTTGTTTGAAATTCCTCTATTGAAAATTCTGTTTAGCTCTGTGCCTCATGTTTTACTTTGGTTATATAGTTTTTTGGAGTCTAACTTTTTGAGTTCTTTATATATTTTGGATATCAGTGCTCTATCAAGTGTACTGTTAGTGAAGATCTTTAGTGAATCTGTAGGTTGCCATTTTATCTTATGGATTGGTGTCATTTGCCTTGCAGAAGCTTTTTAGTTTCATGAGGTATCATTTGTCAGTTGTTGATCTTTGAAGCCGAGCAATTCGTTTTGCCCTGTACCAATGTGTTTGAGATATTTGACACTTGTTCTTTTAGATCCAGTCTTTCTGGATTAATATAGAGGTTCTGGAGCCACTTGTCCTTTATCATTGTACAGGGTGATAAATATGGTTCAACTTGCACTCTTCTACATGCAGACTAGGACTTAGACTACACCATTCATTTAGGATGCTTTCTCTTTTTTCATTGTATGGTTTTGGCTTTTTTATAAACTATCAAGTGTCCATAGGTATATAGGTTTATTTCTGGGTGTTTAATTTTATTCTACACATGGACCTTTCTATCTCTGTACTGATACCATGTTGGTTTTATCACTATTGCTCTGTAGTATAGCTTGAGGACAGGGATGTGATTTCTCACAAAGGTCTTTTATTTTCAGTATCGTTTTGGCTATTGTGGGGTATTGTTTTTCCACATGAAGTTGAGAACTGCTCATTCAAGGTCTGTAATAATTTGTATTAGAATTTTGACGGGGATTGCACTGAATCTGTAAGTTTCTTTTGGTAAGATAGTCACTTTTAACTGTTAATCCTACCTATCCATAAGCATGGGAGATCTTTCCATCTTTTGAGGTCTTCTTCAATTTCTGTCTTCAGGGACTTGAAGTTCATGTAATACAGATCTTTCACTTGCATGATTTGACTCATACCAAGATATTTTATATATTATTTGTGGGTCTGTGAACTGTGATGTTTTCTTAATTTCTTTCTCAGACCATTTATCATTTGTATAAAGACTGCTGATTTCTTTATATTAATTTACATCCACCAACTGTTGAAGTTGGTTATCAGATGTAGGAGTTCTGCAGTGGAATTTTTAGTGTGGTTTATGTACACTATCATATCATCCATGAAGAGGTATACCTTGAATTCTTCCTTTCCAATTTGTATCCCATTGATCTCCTATTGTCCTATTGCTCTAGCTAGAATTTCAAGTACCATATTGAATATGTAAGGAGAGAGTTGGAAGCCTTGTCTTGTCCCTAATATTACTGGGATTGGTTCATTTTTCTCTCCATTAAGTTTGATGTTGGCTATTGGTTTACTATATAGTGCTTTTATAATGTTTTCATATGGGCTTTGAATTCCTGATCTCTAGACTTTTAGCATGAAGGTATGTTGGATTTTGTCAGTGGAATTTTCAGTATCTAATGAGATGATCATGTGGTTTTTTTTCATTGAGTTCATTTATATCATGGATTATGTTGATGAAATTTTGTATAGTGAACTATCCTGGCATCCCTGGAATGAAGACTACTTGATCATGGTGAATGCTGTTTGTTATGTATTTTTGGATTTAGTTTCTGAGAACTATATTGAGTATCGTTGGGTAGATGTGCATAAGTAAAATTGGTCTGACTTTCCCTTTTTGTTATGTCTTTGATTGGTTATGGTGTTAGAGTACCTGTGGCTTCATAGAACCTATTAGGTAGTGTTCCTTCTGTTTCTATTTTGTGAAGTAGTTTAAGGAGTATTGGTATTAGCTACTTGAAGATCTGGTAGAATTCTGAACTAAAACTATAAGACCCTATAATTTTTTGGTTGAGTTTTTTTTAATTACTGCTTCTATTTCATTTGGGGTTATGGGACTGTTTAGATAGCTTATCTGATAATGAATTAACATTGATACATAATGTCTGTCTAGAAAAATTAACTATGTTGTCTAGATTTTCCAGCTTTGTCAAGTATATGCATTTGTAGTAAGATCTGATGATTTTTTAAAATATCCTCAGTTTCTGTTATGTCTCCATTTCCTTTCATTTGAATACTACTATCTCTGTGCCTTTTAGTAAACATGGCTAATGGTTTATCTATCTTGTTGATTTTCTCTAAAAGATAACTGTGGGTTTTATTTCTTCTTTGTATTGTTCTCTTTTTTTCTAATTGGTTAATTTCAGCCCTGAGTTTGACTTTCCTGCCCTTTTTCTGACAGAACACCTGTTATATGGAACTAAACAGAAATTTTTAGACAGAACTCAAGAGAAAACTTTTAGTCAGAATTGAACTCAAGAAGAAATTAGAAGTAATATTATTGGGTGTGTTTGCTTCTTTTTGTTCTAGAGCTGTCTGGTATGCTGTTAATTTGCTAGTATGAGATATCTCAAGTTTCTATCTGAACACATTTAGTGGTGTGAATTTTCCTCTTAACACTGCTTTCTTTGTGTCCCATGAGTTTGGGTATGTTGTGCCTTAATTTTCATTGAATTCTATTAAGTCCTTCATTTCTTTATTTCTTCTATAACCAAGCTATCATTAAGTAGAGAGTTGTTCAGTTTCCATTAGTATGTGGGCTTACTGCTGTTTTTGTTGTTATTAAAATATACCCTTAGTCCATGGTGATCTGATACAATGCATGATATTATTTCAACCCTCTTGTATCTTTTGAGGCTAGTTGTGTGCCCAATTATATGGTCAATTTTGGAGATGGTTTTATGAGGTGCTGAGAAGAGGTACATTCACTTGTTTGGAGATAAATCTTCTGTAGATATCTATTACATCCATTTGGTTCATAATTTGTCTTAGTTTAACTGTATTTCTGTGTAGTTTCTGTTTTGATGACCTGTCTATTGGTGAGATTGGGGTTTTGAAGTCTCCCAGTATTAATGTTTGAGGTTCAATGTATGTTTTGAGTTTGGTAACATTTCTTTTATGAATGCAGATGCCTTTGCATTTGGGACAAAGTGTTTGAATTGAGACTTCCTCTTAGATGATACTCCTTTGATGGTACAAAGTGTCTTTTCCCAACTCTTTTGATTACTTTTGGTTAAAAGTCTATTTTACTGAATATTAGAATGGTTCCTCCAGCTTTTTCTTGGGACTATATTCCTGGAAAACTTTTTTCTAAGTCTGTCCTTAGAGGTAGTGGCTTTCTTTGTTACTGAGATGTGTTTCATCTCTGCAACAGAAAGATCAATCCTGTATATGTATTCATTCTGTTAGTGTTTGTCATTTTATTGGAAAATTAAGTCCATTGATATTGAGAAATATTAATGACCAATGATTGTTGTTTCAGTTGTTTTGTATTATATGTGTGTGAGTCTCTTCTTTTTGGTTTGTTCTGAGATGTTTAATTTCTTCTGTTTTCTTGGGTGTGGTTATCCTCTTTGTGTTGGAGTTTTCCTTCTAATGTCCTCTGTAGGGCTGGATTAGTAAGAAAATATTTTTTAAATGTGGTTTTGTCATAAAATATCTTGGTTTCTTTGTTTCTCCATCTATGGTGATTGACATTTTTGATGGGTAGAGTAGTCTAAGCTGGCATCTGTGGTACTTTTGGGTCTGTAAGACATCTGTCCAAGATCTTCTGGCTTTTAGAGTCTCTGTTGAGAAGTCAGGTGCTATTCCCATACATCTGCGCTTATATGTTGCTTGGCCTTTTCCCTTACAGCTTTTAATATTCTTTTTGTTTGTGTAGAGAGCCGCGCCCGGGCTTACGATAATCACTATTGCAGGATGTCGCCCACATCCGCTGATGATTTTGGCAGATAGCTTCCATGCGCAGGCGCAAGGGCTAGGAGCACGCCAACTCACCTCCCCACCCGGGGCATCATATGGGTAATGAGCGAGCAGCCAATCAAGTATGTACACGCTGCCTTAAGGACTATTTAAGCTGACACCGGGGTCCTTTGTCTTCCTCTTCATGATGCAATAAACGCTTGTTGCAGAAGGATCCTTATGCCCGCGTGTGTTCTTGCTGGTGAGACGGTCACGTGGGCCACAATTCTGTGCATTTTGGTGTTCTAATTATTATTGCTGAAAGAATTTTCTTTTCTGGTATAGTGTATTTGGTGTTCTGTAGGTTTTTGTATATTTATTGCCATCTCTTTTTTAGGTTAGGGAAGTTTTCTTCAATGAGTTTGTTGAGGGTGGGTTTTAGCCCTTTCAATTGGCAATCTTTACCTTCCTTTATTTCTGTTATTCTTAGTTTTGGTCTTCTCATTGTATCCCAAATTTCCTAGCTGTTTTGGGTTAGGATTTTTTGCACTTTGTATTTATTCTATGCATGAGATTCTCTTTTACTTCCCTTGTATTCTGTTCATGTTGCAAGCATTTATACCTCATGATGTCTTTCCTAGGTTTTCCTCTTCTTGATTACATCTCTTTGTGATTTCTTTATTGTTTCTATTTCCACTTTTATATCTTAGACACGTTTTGTTCAATTCTTTCACCTATTTGGTTGTATTCTTCTGTATTTCTTTAAGGGACTTGTTTCCTTCTTAATAGCTTCTTTGTATTTGCCAGGGTTTTCCTGTATTTGTTTAAGGGAGTTATTTAATCTTCCTTAAAAGCCTCTACCATCCTTATGAGATGGGGTTTCAGGTCATAATCTTGATCTTCTGGAGTATTAGGGTTTCCAGAGCTTGCTGTGGGAGAATAACTGGATTCTGATGCTGCCAAATTACATTGGGCTTCTCTTACTTATGTCCTTGAACTTGTTTTTCACGTCTGTTTATCTGTGGTGTTAATTGACCTGGGAGTTTCAGACTGAAGCAGGCCTTTTGGAGTCAGGTAGTGCTGTATAACCAGTGTTAGAGCAGGTCTACTGAAAGACAAAAGGTGCTGACTCTAGTTAGAGAAGGCTTCCTGTGTCCTTTGTTAGAGCAAGTCTCCTGTATACCTGGTTAGAGCATTTGTCCTTGTAGATAAGCAGGGTTCTGGGGTGGGGCATCCAGCACACAAATTTGCCCTCAGTGCAGGTGGAGGTGGGGTAATTTCTTCTTAAAAGAATATAACAGTGGAGATATAATTGAGTAATACACTTAAAGTTCTATCAAAAAATAAGAGAAAACTTTCCTTTCAAAAAAAAAATATATATAATCAACAGAAAACTTCAAAAGTGAGAGCAAAATAATCACTCTCTGAATTAAGGTCATTTATCTTAAAAATGAGTTTGAATTAAATTCACTAACATTTATATAAGTGAAGGAAAAATGAAAACATTATCATTATATAAAAACTCCAAACTTCAAACAAACGGGGACATAGAAAAAAATTATTCAAAAATAACCAGAAAATACTAACATTAAAGTAATAGCATGATTACTGTGTATAGAATTGAAATAAAACATGCAGTGACCTCAGGGTACCTTCTCCAAAATAGATCATGTAATTGGTCACAAAACAGGTCTCAACAGATATTTTCAAAATCAAAATAATTCTCTGCATTCTATTAGATCACCATGGTCTAAGGCTGGTTTTCAATAATGACAAAGACAAGGGAAATCCCACACTCACACGGAAATTGAACAATACTCTACTCAATGATAATATGGTCAGGCAAGAAATAAGGAAAGAAATTAAAGACCTTTTAGAATTTAATGAAAATGAAGACACATCATAGCAAAACTTATGGGACACAATGAAAGCAGTGCTAAGAGGAAAACTCATAGCTCTAAGTGCTTACAAAAAGAAACTGGAGAGGGCATACATTAGCAGTTTGACAACACACCTAAAGTTCTAGAACAAAAAGAAGCAAATACACCCAAGAGGAGTAGATGGGAGGAAATAATCAAACTCAGGGCTGAAATCAACCAAGAGAAACAAAAAGAACTATACAAAGAATCAATAAAACCAGGCACTGGTTCTTTGAGAAAATCAACAAGATAGATAAACCCTTAGCCAGACTAATCAGAGGGCAGTATTCAAATTAATAAAATCAGAACTGAAAAGGAGGACATAACAAAGAACCCGAGGAAATCCAAAAAATCATCAGATCCTACTACAAAAGCCTATACTCAACAAAATTGGAAAATATGGATGAAATGGACAATTTTCTAGACAAATATCAGTTACCAATGTTAAATCAGGAGCAGATAAACCATCTAAACAGTCCCATAACTCCTAAAGAAATAGAAGCAGTCATTAAAAGTCTACCCACCAAAAAAGTCCAGGACCAGATGTTTTCAGTGCAGAATTCTACCAGATCTTCAAGGAAGACTTAATACCAATTCTTTTCAAGCTATTCCACCAAGTGGAAACAGAAGGAACACTACCCAATTCATTTATGAAGCCACAGTCACACTCAGACTAAACTACACAAAGACACAACAAAGAAAGAGAACTTCAGAAAATCTCCCTAATGAATATCGATGCAAAAATACTCAATAAAATTCTTGCAAATTGAATCCAAGAACACATCAAACAATCATCCATCATGATCAAGTAGGTTTTATCCCAGGAATGCAGGGTTGGTTCAATATATGAAAGCCCATCAATGTAATCCACTATATAAACAACTCAAAGAAAAAAAAAACCATGATCATCTCACTAGATGCTGAGAAAGCATTTGAACAAAATTCAACATCCCTTCATGTTAAAAGTCTTGGAAAGATTAGGAATTCAAGGTCCATACCTAAACATAGTAAAAGCAATATACAGCAAGCCAGTAGCCAACATCAAACTAATGGAGAGAAACTTGAAGCAATTCCACTAAATTTCAGGGACTAGACAAGGCTACCCACTCTCCCCCTACCTATTCAATATAGTACTGGAAGTCCTGGCCAGAGCAATTAGGCAACAAAAGGAGGTCAAAGGGATACAAATTGGAAAGGAAGAAGTCAAAATTCACTATTTGCAGATGATAGGATAGTATATAAATGATATGATAGTTAAGTGACCCCAAACTTCCACCAGAGAACTCCTAAACCTGATAAACAACTTTAGTAAAGTGTCTGGGTATAAAATTAATTCAAACAAATCAGTAGCCTTCCTCTACTCAAAAGATAAACTGGCTGAGGAAGAAATTATAGAAGTAACGCCGTTCATTATAGTCACAAATAATATAAAATATCTTGGGGTGAATCTAACCAAACAAGTAAAGACCTGTATGACAAAACCTTCAAGCCCCTGAAGAAAGAAATTGAAATAGATTCTCAGAAGATAGAAAGATCTCCCATGCTCATGGATTGGCAGGACTAATATAGTAAAAATGGCCATCTTGCTGAAAGCAATCTACAGATTTAATGTAATCTCCATCAAAAATTCCTACTCAATTCTTCACAGAGATAGAAAGAGCAATCCTAAAATTCATTGGAATAACAAAAAACCCAGGATAGCGAAAACTACTCTCAACAATAAAGAACTTCTGGGGGAATCACCATTCCTGATTTCAAGCTATACTACAAAGCATAGTGAAAAAAAAAAAAAAAAAAAAAAAAAAAAAAAAAAAAACCCAAACTGCATGGTATTGGAACAGAGACAGTCAAGAAGATCAATGGAATAGAAGTTAAGATCCAGAAATGAACCCACACACCTATGGTCACTTGATCTTTGACAAAGGAGCTAAAAACAATCCAGTGAAAAAAAGACAGCATTTTCAACAAATGGTGCTAGTCCAACTGGAGGTCAGCATGTAGAAGAATGCAAATTGATCCATACTATCTCCTTGTACAAAGCTCAAGTCCAAGTGGATCAAGGACCTTCACATAAAACCAGCTACACTGAAACTAATAGAAGAGAAAATGGGGGAAGCCCCGAATACTTGGGCATAGGGGAAAAGTTCCTGAACAGAACACCAATGGCTTATGCTCTAAGATCAAGAATTGACAAATGGCACCTCATAAACTGCAAAGCTTCTGTAAAGCAAAGGACACTGTCAATAGGATAAAGTGGCAACCTATGGTTTGAGAAAAGATCTTTACCAAACTTATATCTGATAGAGGGGTAATATCCAAGGTATACAATGAACTGAAGAAATTAGACTCTAGACTATCAAATAACCCTATTAAAAATGGGGTACAGAGCTGAACAAAGAATTCTCATCTGAGGAATCTCAAATGATTGAGAAGCACCTAAAGAAGTGTTCAACATCTCTAGTCATCAGGGAAATGCAAATGAAACAACACTGAGATTCCACCTCACACCAGTCAGAATGGCTAAGATTGGAAACACAGGTGACAGTAGATGCTGGTGAGGATGTGGAGAAAGAGGAACACCCCTCCATTGTTGGTGGGATTGCAAGCTGGTACAAACACTCTGGAAATCAGTCTGGCAGTTTCCTCAGAATATTGAACATAGTATTACCTGAGGACCCAGCTATACCATTCCTGGGCATATACCCAAAAGATGTTTCAACATACAACAGGGACACATGCTCTGCTATGTCATAGCAGCCTTATTTATAATAACCAGAAGTTGGAAAGACCCCAGATGTCCTTCAACAGAGGAATGGATACAGAAAATGTGGTATATTTACACAACGGTAGTACTACTCAGCTATTAAAACAATGAATTCATGAAATTTTTAGGCAAATGGATGGAGCATGAGAATATCATCCTGAGTCAGGTAACTCAATCAAAAAGAACATACATGGCATATACTCACTGATTAGTGGATATTAGCCAAAAGCTCACAATACCTAAGACACAATGCATAAACCACATGAAACTCAAGAGGAGGAAGACCAAAGTGTTGGTGCTTTGGATTTTTTGTTTGTTTGTTTTGGGGGTTTTTTTTTTTGGAGTAGTAAAATACTCAACCAGAGCTCTCAGGGTTTAAACCTCCAGCCTATGAACAGAAAGGGAGGGACTCATGGTTCCACTTGTATAGGTAACTGAGGGTGGCCACGTTAGGCAACAGTGGAAGTGGAGGGCTATGATCCCCAAAAGTTTGAATCCCTAGTGTTGGGGAATGCAAGAGCAGGGAGGCATGATTGAGAGAATGGTGGGAGCTCACCCTCATAAAATTGCAAGAGTGGGTATGGGATAAGGGGTTTTTGGGGGAGAAAGGAAGAGGAGATAACAGTGAAAGGTAAATATGTAAAATATCCAATAAAAAAACAAATAATGGTCTGGCAAAAAAAATTAGTTTACTTATTTCAAACGATTTTTAAAAGTTTCAAGGAGATACTTATTGGCTAGGATCTTATTTTAAGCTCTTCACAAAAGAATTTATGTCTCTGTCTACTATTCTCAAGAGAGATGAAAATCCTAATTTCCCTTAATAATTAATTGACAAAAGAGAAGTGATTTTACAAAAAGTAGAAGAAGCTCTTATTAATTGATATATTATATAGATTGGTTAATTATTGGCTGTTTTATAATAGTCCTTTGATAAAAGAGATTATTAATAAAGAATTATATTTCTTTAAATAGTGTCTCCATGACTCTCTGAGGGTAGAAGGAGCATGCTTTGTTTACTTTTAACTTTCTAAAACTGAAAGCTCATGGCAAATCTGCAACTGATTGCCTCTGGCATTGCTGAGACCAATAAAAACTATGCCACAACTATGTGGAAGAACCCTCTTACCCTTAAATAGAATGGCCAGGACCCAGTTCCTATATGGGGCCAAGGATTGATATACCTGTTTGATATCACAGAAGGCACAGCTAAATGACTGCCAAAAAGATTAATGAATTAAATAGATACCCCCACAAAACCAGGCCCAATTATAAATAAGATGAATAACAATTGACATCCAGGGAATGGAAATTTTTCCTGAGAACTCCCTTATTTTTTCCTTTCCAGGTAAAAATTAATCAACCGTGATGTCTGCTGTTAGGAGATCTAATCCTGATGCTGGCCTCCGGACTTATACTACTCAGACCTCTGATGGGCCTTTGACAAGGGCATCAAACAGCTATAAATTGACATCACTAATCTGAAGAAATCCCTTGTTTCACTGTCTGATGCGATCCCCAAAAATTGTAAAGGTCTTTATTAGACTTGATTTTCTCTTTTACAATAGAAAAGACTATGTACAGCTCTAGACTGTGTACGGCCCTTAAAGAAGAATGCTGCTTTTACATAGACAAAACAGGGATGATTAAAGAGAGCATGAAAAAGGCCAGAGAAGGTCTTGAGAAAAGACAGAGAGAAAAAGAAAAATGAGATTTTGTACAAGAATTGGTCTTCAACCTCTCCATGATTGTTAACCCTACTTCCTTCCATCTTGGGACCATTAATTGGGTTATTTTTGCTTATTTCCTTTGGTCCCTGGGCCTTAAATAGGCTGACTAACTTTGTGAAACAACAGATAGATAATCTGATAGCAAAATCTATTCAGATACATTATCATAAGTTAGCTATGGAGGACCACAAGACTCTAAATGAGGTTGTTACTCTATCCAGGCTGTTCCCAAGTCTCATCTCCACCCAACCTAAAAGAGGAGATTTCTGCCCCTAGACCAAAAGAGAGGGGCCACCCAGAACCCCCTCTGTCTGGCAATCTGAATTCTTGCATAGGCTGTGAGGCTAAGCACTGGAAGGGAATATAAATAAAAGTTTAAAATATGTTTCTGGGTTCCCTAAGGGACAAGCCTGACTGCATAGGGGTTGGTGTCAAAGTATCGCCTCTCCAGGAAAAAAACATTGAAATGGGTATGGCCCTCATGCCTCACTGGACAACTACAGGAGGACTGGAGCCATTACAAGGTCCCATTTAATTACTACAGGTCAGGCCTCTATCCCTGCCTTGGCAAGATTAAAATCGCCACAGCCCTTCTATACTTGGAGAAGGGAGGAGATGTAAGGGGCAGCCCTGCTTATACACTTAAGGCCTAAAGTCAGCCGTAAGACTAAAATCAGCAATAGGCTTGACATTCATGCCTACTAACACAAAGTCTTGGGTCTCTATGGAAAAACACTGAAACAGATGGCTATAAACTATTGTAAACAGGCAGGTTTTGTGGAAATCTACCAGCTTGTGTAGTCATAAGCCTTGTAAATAGGCAGCCTTGGCGGATAGCACCTAATTAGATAAGGACAAGTGAACCATAGGCAAAGTCATAGTGACCTGACCCCTGAACCTTCATCCAGCTGATACCCTTCCACTTCTCTGCTATGTAATGGCAAAGGCAAGAGAGAGATGCCCCTACTCTAACCCCTCGCTACCTACAGCAAGCAAGAAATCTGGTCCCAAACTCATCACAGTGAGAGATCTGGCTCTGTCCCTCACCTGCTGTAGAACTCCAGAGAACAGATCCTATATGCAGCATAGTAGAGCTGACTCTGGATGTTAGGGTTTGCAAGGGAGCTAGCCCTGAGAGCATTAGTGTGGAAGAGTGGGCCCTGCATCTTGTCTGCTGTACAGTGGGATCAATGAGGGAAAGATCATCTCCCCTTTCATCTGCACTTGCCAATGGCAGTGGACAGGAGAATTAGACTCAATGGTGTCATGAAAGCAGGAAAGCTGCCTCTGACCCACACCTGCCAGAGCACTTGAGACAGCAGGCCCTGCATCTCACTGTGCAGCACATTAAAGCTGCTCTGAATTGCAGATGAGCCAGCCCCAAATACATGAGCACACCAGAGCCTACCCTGCCTCTTCTCTGATGGGCAATGGTGCAGACAAAGAAGATGCACCCTCCTACACTCCCTAGTCTCTCACTATCTATGGCAGGAAGGAGGGCGGTTCCTAGGGTCATGAGAGTGGAAGAATTGGTTATGTCTGTCACCAGCTGCATTATTAGGAAGAATGGGCCCAGTAGCTCACCTGGGCAGCAAAATAGAGCTTGCCCTGACTGTGGAGGTTGCTGGTGAGGCTACAACCAGCCATGACAGTGAGATCGCAGGCTGAACAGATCAAATACACTCAGGCCTAGATCTAGGGTTTTAAATTGGCCCACCATGATGTCTACACCATTGATTACCTACTTGCTAGAGTACATGATGGGTACAGTCCTAAAAATCCAAAACTACAGCATCTCCATGACACAGAACAACAGGATATACAATATGCATCCCAGAGATGTTTCAACATTGAAAGAGTAGCAGACAACAGAGGACTCTCTCACCAGGCCAACCAGTCATTGCAATGAATATCTCCAAGCAAAGAAGTATAACCAAAAGTATATAATGTGGGATACACTGAGACATATTACAGATTTCATGACAAGGTATTTTAGTGGGGGGTTGGGTAGTATGCAAAGATGAAGGGTGGCAGGTATGAAGAGAGAAACAGATGAATGAAATTGGGGTGCATGTTGTGAAATGCACAAAAAAAGTTTAAAGAAAATAAAACTTAAAAAAAAGACAATGTATACTGTAGGAACTCAGATAGATGGGTAGAAGAATGGGATATCATAAAGAGACAGAAAATAGATCTTATACACACACTTTCTTAAAACACAGGGACAAGAGTATAGATCTCTATTGTGTTTGGTGTGGTTTTTTGTTTCTTAAACTATGTTCCAGGATATCAATTCTCCAATAATCCCAGTTCTAGAAGCTTCTTTAAGACAACCTTTTAAAAAATGTATAAAAGCAAAAAGGAGAAGGGGTTATGGGATAGGGGAGAATAAATAAAGCTGAGAATTTAACTCCTCACATGTAATGACTGTATCTTCTCTTAAGGCAGAAAAGATATTTAGTACTCTGTCTTGCTGGAATTGAAGATGAAGGAAGATAGGGTACAAAGAGAACCAGTTTCTTCTACTAAATCAAATGACTCTCCATGAGCTGTACTAAAAGTCCTGTGACATCTGAGAAACAGTTGTAGTGGGTGACTCATGAGGAGGAGCACTGGGGAAGCCCATCCTCTCACTTCTACTTCCACGGGGGGGGGGGGGCGGGGTGAGGAGGGGGGAGGGGAGTGATTATGTTATGATTTGTATCACTGTAAGAGGATACTCATTATACTCTAGACAGTAAAATCTTCAGACTCCAGGCTTCTGATGGTGAGAGAGTAATCTGACTTGAATGATAGGTGAGTACAAATGCCTAGTCATAGGGCAGCATCTTCAGTATACAGAGTACCATCCCCATCAGGAGTATAACACAGCAGCTTTGGGTGATTAACAGTAATGTTGCCTTCTCTCCCTCTCCCCCTCTCTCCTTCTCTTCTCTTCTCTTCTCTTCTCTTCTCTTCTCTTCTTATCTCTTCTCATCTCTTCCTCTCTCTCTCTCTCTCTCTCTCTCTCTCTCTCTCTCTCTCTCTCTCTCTCTCTCTCCTGATATCTAATACCTGCATCTGGGTGTCTCTTTGACTTTCAGGCTCTGGAGACATTTTTGGGTTCTCACATAATAGCCCCAGTATCTGAGGAGTATACTCTCAGGACACTGTTAGTGAACGTTAATAGGAGGATGACAGTTCCTCTCAACCTAAAACAACAAGAGAATCATTAGTTTGCAGGAAATCTGGGATCAGAATTCTTACCACACCTCCTTTAGTGATATGTGCAAATATGAAGGTAATTACAAAAACAGTCAACTTTACTTTATCAATGGGCCTTAGATTGTATTAAGTAATAAATTATTTTGTTTTCGGATTATAACTTCCTATGGTGTTATAAGTGTGTGTTGATGGCACAGTAGTAAACAGTGAAGCCTTGAAAAATTATTCAAAACTTTCTTAGGAAACTCCAACTCATACATATTGAGTAAATACCTGTACACCTTGAGATGTGAGTATATTCCTACTCTGTTGCTTAATACACAGTTCCTCTGATTTTTTTTTCTTTTTTGACTTCAAAAAGATAGCATTTTTAAGGAAGGGATAGGAGCTAAGAGTTAAGGAATAATGGATCTCAATGAACCTTCCCATAACTATCCAAGTCTAGGCTCTAGTGCTTTTTAATTGAAATCTACATGTCAAAAGGATTTGTCACTTGTAGTTAAGTTAGGAGTTTCAGGCGGTATGGACATTCTGAAATATATGGTTGAGATCAATATAATCACATGTGTTTTTCTAGTAGGCAGAGAAGAAGTTGAGCTATATAGAGTAATTGTTACAATGGGAAAGATAGCAGAATTGTGGAAGACAGTACAAATTTTTTTAGGGTAATATGGTAATTTCTTGGAAGAATAAATGTTAGTATTGGATTCTGACTCCTGGAGTCTAGAGGAAGCACACAGATCTCCTCATCCATGAGTTTAATTCAGGAGACTGCTGATTTCTAGAAATGTAAGGAAACAATTTTTTCATCATTTTTGAAGATTTTTTAATTTAGCCACAGAAAACTAAGGGAAAATATATTTGACTTCTCTGTAAATTTTTAAAATTCTTATCAGTTAGTGCCACTGAGAAAAGAGCTTTACTTTAAGATGAGAATAATTCCAGAATTATTCTTGGCTATAAAATCTTGTTTAAGCTGTGAATAACGGTCAGGATAAAAGCCTGAAAATTAAGTTTTGAAGAGTATATGTTTCTCTAGTCTCACAGAATTGCAGATGCCTATGCATCATGAAGCCAATGTATTGTTTCTGGGCCTGGATTGAAACAGAGAACAATGGTATGGGGTACATGAAGTAGAGAAGCTTTCTACAAAGAATGAAAAAAATATAAACTGACCTGTGATACAACAGACCAAGTGCTAAGGACAAAAACAAACTAACAAAGCAGAAAATAAAAACCTTTCTCCAAAGGCGCTCTGCAGTTACTTCTATTCCTAACTACGTGCAGTCTCTCATTTTCTTCCACTTCCTAATGTTTCCTAGTGGTATATACATGTACTAAGGATTGAATTTTCAACATAGGCACTTGGGAAAACACTACAGATTCAACTATAACACTACTTCCCTAGTGCCAAGATGCTCATCCTCATCTTAATATGAAAAATACATTGAGTCAATTTATGACTACATTAGTTTTTACAACTCCTGAATTTTTAAAAGTCAAGTCAAAATTCTCCCTGGAAATCACAAGAAATAATTTTCTCAGTAAGATCATGTGAAATCTGCAAAAAGGGAAGATGTTTGTTGAATTAAATGTTGGTGATGGTGGGGTGCATGACACCTGTTGAGGAGGATATTCTGTGTGAATCTAGTCTGTGCTACATATAGAGATCATGTCTCAAAAGGAAAGAAAGAAAAAAAGCAGAAAATGAGCTTCCAACTGACAATGGAACTTGGTAACAATTCACATTTCTAAAAGAACACAAAAAAATCACAAGCAACAAGTGAATAAAAGCAAGACCAGAACCAAATAGTATAAAGATTAAATAATAAATTGAAATAGAAGTTTATAACAGAGAATGTTTACATGCCTATCCATTAGGAACAATTTTCTGGCTAAACATCCATCACCTGTGACAGCTCCACAACTTCATTGTAAGTTAAAAACCACAACTAAGTTATTAATGAAGTTTGATATAGATAAACCCAATAAATATTTTATCTCCTGTTCTAGCACCTATAATAAATAGTTCCTTTTTATGACCTTTGATTAATTGTTTTACAAACTCTTGGAATGTGCTCTGAGTAGGAGAAAGTCTGCTTACAAGAGCAATTAATTGGTTACACTGGAGAGACTGGCAGAGTTCTCAATGCAGATTTGACTATCAGAAAAGGACTTTATAGCAGTCCAATTATAAAAGAGCTTAATAATCACTGATACAATTTTAGGAATTTTTATAGGATCATCATTAAGACTTAGGAAGTCATCTATTTCTTCTATATAGCATCACTATTATATAGTACATCTTTGTGGATTTACAGAGATCTGATCCAAAGGGGTGTTATATTACTTAGTGATTGTTATATATGTTTAATAATAAAAGAGAAAGCATATTAATAGCAGGAACCTTTTCTATGATGAATCCCTTACAGCCTTGCTTAATAAGGCCAAATCTGGTGCAGATTATTTAACAATCCAAAAAAAAAAGGCCATCTCAGGATGATTACCTGCTAGTTATTAGCTTTTCCCATTATGACTCCTGACATTCATGTCACTAAACAAAATTTATACTAATATTGATGTTAAACATTTTTTTCTTCATCAATTTTGTCCCTTTATTTTCCCCACAAATTGTACTTATAATACCTCTTCACGTAGCACAATCCAAAAAATTTATACTATCACCAAAAATCTGTCTTGTGTTCTAGAGCTTTGCCATCTGTCAAGTTCTATTATGGTGTCATAGATGGATCCTTTTCTGAGGCATCCTAGTGTCTCCCATTTCCACATCTCCCTTTTGACATCTCAATGCAGTTAAGAGACATCTGTGTCCCCAAATTCCTAAACACATTTTGGATGATCTCTGAAATTGGGAATAATGAGCTTTCCAAGTATTCTCTCTTTTTGGCACTCTAAGCATTGTTGTTCTGGACTCAAAACTAAAATAGCCAACTTGAAGTTTTCTTTATATCAGTTAACCCTGAGTCTCACCATCTCTCAGAAAAACTTTAAAAACTGAGATAAACTTAACATCATTTCATTTGATTGCTGTGGTACTCTAAAAGGAAGAAGAACTACATCTCATTCCTGCTAAGGATGAGGTTTGTGGCCTCATTTAACAATGAAACTTCCTCACCTACAAAACCAAAGGATTTTGAGATGATGCAGAAAGTCACAGAGATCAGATGAAAATTAAGGGGCATGCCTACTCCTATGGATAGGCTGTTGGATCCCTCCCACAAAAGTTCTTCATCTTCATCACTTCTCATTATTAACCCCATATTTATATTATGGTCATGTCTTATGGACATTTTATTTACTGCACACACCTTCATTCAGATTTCTCTCTATACCTGAACAGGAATGCTCATGTAAGCTCTCCTAGTTGCTCTCATTACACAGCTGTTCCATTCTTTGCAGAGGCATCTGCTATAAGGCCTTTTGGACAGTGTAAAGGAGTATTAGCTACAAGGGACCATGATAAGCTTCACTTCAGACCAAACGCAGTTCCTTTCACTGGTCCTATCTTTTCTCCTATTCCCTATGTCCCATGCACCCCATCTCTGTGTTGCTTCTGCCAGCTTACTTGAGTGCAACACATATGACAGTGTAACCGCTCACTATCTTCCTGACCAACTGCATCTGGAAGAAAAAACAATTCCCTTAGAATTCTTTACCTCATGTTTACTACAGTCCTTGGCTTCGTTGACTGCCACTCTTACTTTACCTCTGTTGGGGTGTCCCTCCACCTCTAACATTCAAAGTGAAATATTCGTTTCACTAAACACACCCTTTTACTTTCTCCTTTTACACCTGACCATAATACTTCTATGAACTCTACTCTTGCCTATCCCATTAATCTCCATAGGAGAGATGGATACCGCTTTAAACAGAATGAACCACCTCTTAAAAGTGACTAGTTTTACTTATTCTTCCAGCTGCTGAGTCTATCTTTTCATTAAGATTCACTGCTCCCGAATAGTCGACTGATTATATCTGCCTAGACAGAGTAATCAGCCCTTCATAATTCTGCATCACTAAGGTCTGTCAGATGATTCTGGGCCAGAAAGCTGAAGATTTGATGCTCCAACATTCGGTAGTACAGGGACTTTCCAAGTGTTCAGCGGTCTCTATAAATTGACTAAGTCTTAGAAGCTATGCTTAGTGCTTCCCATAATTTCAGTTAACTCAGTCATTCTGGATTTCTGACAGGGTTGAAGACCTATATCCTAATATCCAATCCTGGCTATTTACTTTGAGAGAAAAGATCTGAGTAAATGGTTTTCAGCTGACACTCATTCTAAAGGCAAGAAAAAATCCAGGTTCAAAACTAAGTGTTTTAGTTAGGAGAGATAACAGAGGTTCTGGTTAGTCAACAAAATGATGGACTGGGTATTAGGACTATCTTGTACCTCAGTAGTACAATTAGGAATAAGTACTCTCTAATGGTATTTAGAGAAAAAAGTTTTACTTTAACAGGAAGGGTGATATGCAGGAGGAGCTAAGGGGGAAGGAATACTGAGAGGAAGAGATGGAGTAAGGAGAGGAGATGAAGGAGAGAAGCTAGGTGATGAGAGAGAAAAAGAGAGGGGGGGGATGAAGGCAGATGTTCTCGGGTCTCCACCAGTCAAAGATAGTTCATATATCTAGGTTGGGTATTGGGTTACACTTCTGGTGGAGCATTACCAAACTTATAAAGCCTTTGATTAACATTTTTAAAAAATTGTATAAAAGCAAAAAGGAAAAGGGGGCATAGGATAGGGGTTCTCTAAGGAAGGGAAATGGGGAAAGGGGATGGCATCTGAAATGTAAATAAAATGTAAATAAAAATAAATAAATAAATGTTTCAAAAAAAGAAAAAAATTAAAAAAAAAAATAAGGAAGTATCAAAATTAAAAAAAAAAAAAGATTCACTGCTCCCTGGAGCCAATACCTCTCAGTCACTATGGAGCCACACTTCTCTCATACTACAGCTTTACATAATGACTAACCCGTTTCTGAACCTATGTACATAACTGACTCTATTTTACCAACATTCTCCAGCCCCTCCCATTCACTAATACTTCCTTAATCCCAAATGATTAGCTATTGTTCTCCATCAATTTAACAATAATGCCTTCCTTCCTATTCTGACCCAACTCAACATTGCAAGATACTTACAGCCCATGGAGACAAAACCTTTCCCCACATTATATGGGAGCACCTATCTGTGAGAATTCACCTCTTCTTTCTAGCTCCTCTCTGTGTCTTTCTGTTTCACTTCTCCCCCTCCTTAGGAAGTTTTTTTTTCTTTAATGAAATCATACTTTCAACCCTGTAACATTCATCTTTCTAAAGTTTCTTAGTAGCTAAAGTTGGTAGCCATATGATCCACCAACAGCTCACCAAGTAAAAGCTCTTCTGATCAATGTAACCTGAATTAAGATGCTCATTTCCTAGTATTAGATAATATCAAAAAGAATAGTAACCAATACTACAAAAATCTAAACCAGATTCAGCACAAATCAAATTGTTCAATTTGATCTAAAATGTGGAAGTGAGCCAATGAACAAGAACTTAGTACCTCTGAAGTGCAGCAGGATAACTGGCTTCCCTGGAAAATTATACACAGACTGTTACTGTCTCTCCTAAGTGAAGGAATTCAGAAAAGTATAGGGGACTGAGGAGGCTTCAGAAACTAAAAAGGGAAGTGAGAGTGCATACGCATGGATAGAGTTAACACTAATGATGGCCATGTTCACACACTGAACAGCTTCAGTAGCTCCTGAAGCAATCTCACCAACAGCCTCTGCAGGTTTTTGTAAGAGGACATAGCACTGTGAGAGGTGTGTTATCACTTTGCTGACAGAGTAAGTTGCAACATCTTCTGAGAGCATCTTATCAATTGTAAACACAAAATCTGTGCCATAGCCACTGCTAGAGAACCGGGAAGGGACTCCAGGACGAAGAGTATTCCCTTCTGAAATAAGAAGCTTAGGAGCTTCCCCTGGCTTCTGCTGGTACCAATTCATATCATCATCAATATCTGTGCTGGTTTTACAACTGATGGTGACTTTTTCTCCTGCAACCATGGACAGAGATGCTGGAGACTGGGTCACAGTTGTTTCTGCCCTAGAATCTGTTTATGAAAGAAAAGTAGCAAAGATAAGTCAAATGTGGCATAGTAAAATAAAATGAAGACTCTAAACTTCTTTGGAAGCTATAGAATTTTGTGGAGACTGTGAACACTTAATGAATGTCATGAGAAAGAGAAATTGTTTCCCTTACCAGAGAAACAGAGGAAAAGAAGAATGAGAAGATGAGCTGGGGACACCATGGCCATGGCCTTGAAAGATAGCCAGCTTCACTTACAGCTTGATGGCATGCGTTATATGTCATCAGAGAGGCTGAGTTTGTAATGGCAGCATGCAAATTACACTGATTATGATAGTGGGTAAAAAGGCAGGGTTGAATGGACAGGGTGAAGCTTCACATAGAGTCTCTTCACAGCTGAGCTGATTCTCACATGACTAGGGTTCAACTGTTGCCCCAGGAAAATTGTCCCTCTTTTACCTCACAATACACTATAGTTTGTAATACAAGGTGGTTAAGAGAGTGCCTCATTAACATGACCAATGTCTGCATCCTAAATATCCACATGATCAGTTCCACGTTCGTTTCCAAACGTTCATACCTTAGTGGAAACTCATGATCACACTGAACTAGAACACAACTTTCTAAGAATAGAGACCATGTTTTAACATTCTAGTTTCTTTGAAGTAAGTGGGTTGCCAGTGGAACTGATGAGTTGATCCTTGCATACAGTATTTTCTGTTTACTATACATCTATACTTTTGTACACTACATTCAGGATTTGGAAATGAGAATTCCTCCTTCATCAGAGGATAAAATAATGGCAAACATTTAGAAAAATATGATTGTTTCTAAAACAAAATTAATGAACTATTTTTGAATATATCAGATTACTTACCAAGTTTTATAGAAAGACAAGTTAGCAAAGAATACCAAAGGAAACACATGCATACATGTATGCACATTTTGGCACACACATATATGTATTTATATACACTGGAATGTGTAAAGAAAACACTAAAAGACACTTTGGAATTAAAAGTACCAAAATTCACATCAACCAAAAATTCCACATAGTAAAAAATAACTCTCTATAGATAAATTAAAGTACACAAAAAATACAACTTTATAAGAATTTATAAATAAATAAATATTTGACAGAGAATATAATTAAATAATTCAATAAAATGTCCCAAAAGAATGGATGTGTAGAGAGAATGAGTTAAAATACATAAAGGTGCTTATTTATTGTAGCAAAAATAGCAGCATTAAATGCAGAATTTAATCAGATAATAGCAAGAAAATGAAAATGTACAAAGAGATCCAGCAATAAAAGGATGCAAATGATGATGAATTGAGGTTGTGTGATTTGCTAACCTAATCCCAAATACATAAGAGGAAATATTAATTGTTCAAATATCAAAACATTAAGTCTAAAATAGGATCTAGCTGAAGGATTTAGGGATGGATTACAGCCTGAAATATAGTGTATTCAGTTGAGACTTCTATTTAGCATGTAAAAAAAAACTACAAAATTCAAAATGAATAAAACTACACCAACAACAATATAAAGTCTAATCAGAACAAAGAGAAAGATAGGCATTGATATTGATGGTTCCCTGAATTAGATATATAGAAAATCCAAAGAAATTTTTTTAAAAAGGTTAAACATGATAAGTTTGTATAAAAAGTCACTTTCAATCTATACATGGAATAGCATCCTGCTTGTAAGCATTCAAGAGAAGTGGAAAATCAGATATTGTTAATAGGACTATAAAGTGATAATAATAAAAGTACTTAGGCAACTATTCTACCACTAAAATTACTCTATAATTGAGCTTTTAAAAAAAAAGTATTGGGTATCTTTACAAAGAAATGAAAACTCATTTTCACACAAAAACTAGTGAAAAAATGGTTAATAAAACTTCTTCCAGAAGTAGCTAGAAATGAGTAACTAACTAAATGTTCCTCATTCAGTAAACAGGTAAAATAAGGCTCTTCAAGGCCATTGGCTTCTACTCTTAGTCAGAGAGAATCTAATTCTTTGTGCACACAGCTCACAGCTCAGAAGTGCTATAGAGTAAAATAACCCAATGCACAATTGTGTGTGTTATATGAGAATTTTTCTGTAGTGCCTGCTTAAGTAAAATGTTGGGGTGGGTGGTGACACCAGAAAGTTTTGTGGTAACAGTGTAGGTGAATAAATGATTATGGTTAGAAAACACAGATTATTTATGTGACCAGTATGCCTAGAGACACTGTATATGTACACACAGCATCCATGTAGGCAAGTGCAAATGAGATCATTAATAATAATGAAATTTCTTTCAGTTTCCCCATTTATCTTGTTATTAAAGATTTCAACCCAAGAGAAAGCTATGTGTAAGGTGCACAGGTTCTGCCTATATGTTATTGACAAATTCTTATACGTATATAACTATTTCAGAATAAAAAATTTTAAAAAGCTTAATTATGTGAAGTCCTTAGAGAAATCACTTGCTGAGCTATGCCTCCCTCTACTGGAGGAATTGCAATCAAAGTCTTCTTTCCCCATTTAGGGAAATTAGGAATGGAATGATTGTAAAGCAATTTGTGCTTATTAGAAGAGTCACACAGAAAATGTGAATACCTAATACCCAAACCCAAGTAATCTACAGAAATTAAACCAAAACATTATCAAAATGGCATGCAATGACTCTTCTATAAGACTCCCTCACTGGGCAGTGGTGGCACACGCCTTTAATCGCAACACTTGGGAGGCAGAGGCAGGTGGATTTCTGAGTTCAAGGCCAGTCTGGTCTACAGAGTGAGTTCCAGGACAGCCAGGGCTACACAGAGAAACCCTGTCTCGAAAAACCAAAAAACAAAAAGACTCCCTCAGCTCCATCTAATGTACAGCTGTGTGTTTTTCTTTCCATTGGCAGCTAAGTGGAGCCTCTCCAAGGACAGTTATAGTATGTTCCTGTCAGCAAGCATAACAGAATTTCATAATAGTGTCACAGATTTCCTCTTGCACATAGAATGTGTCTCAATTGAGGTATTCATTGGTTGATCATACCCTCCATCTCTGCTCTATATTTGCTCTTGCAGTTCTTGAAGACAGGACCCAAGACCTTTTTTTTTTTTACAGCCGTTGAAAGAGCAATTTTGAATTTCATTTGACAAAAACAAAAAAACCAGGAAAGCTAAAACAATCCTGAATTTAATAAACACAAGAACTAATGTGAAGCTTAGAAGGGAAAATACACATAATAACCAAGTCCTTCTAGTTAGAAGCAAATTCTTTATCTGGGAAACTTTTTTTGAGATAGAGTTTCTCTGTATAGCTCTGGCTGTCCTGGAACTCACTCTGTAGACCAGGTTGGCCTTGAACTCAGAAATCCACCTGCCTCTGCCTTCCAAGTGCTGAGATTAAAGGCATGAGCCACCACTGCCCTCAATCCTGAATTTAAAAAAAAAGAATTACTGGAGGAATCACCATTCTTTTTTTTTAATTTTTTAATCAGATATTTTATTATTTACAATACAGATGTCATTCCCATTCCCCATTTCCCCTCCCTAGAACCCTCTATCCCATTCCCACTTCTTCTTTATACTTTTATACCATTTTAATTACATGCATGTATTAAGGTCAGTTCTAGGTGCTAGCAATACAATAGATGCAAATAGTCAAGGAACAAGCAAGACAATAAACACAAATAATAAAAGAAAAAACAAGGCATTAAACCCAATTACATGGCCAATCCCATGATAACTGTTTCTAAGGGCTTATTAGGATGACACACTTCACTGTTCTAGCCCAAAGTCATTTTCAGGTATGAAGCCTACTTCCTTCTTCTAGCCAAAAATTTAGAATCTTGACTGAAATCACTATTTTGTTCTAGCCTACAATTTAGATTCCTACCTGAAATTGCTTATTTGTTCTACCCAAATGTCAGATTCCTGCCTGAAGCCTACTTCCTTGACCTTGGCCCATGTCAGATTCTATTTTTTTTTATTAGATATTTTATTTAGACTTCAGATGGCATCCCCTTTCCCGATTCCCCCCCACCCCCCTTAGGAAACCCCTATCCCAAGCCCCCTTTTCCTTTTTATATTTATACATTTTTAAAAAATAATGTTAATCATAGGCTTTATAAGTTTGGTATTGTTCAATCAGAGGTGTAACCCACTGACCAACATAGATATAACAACTATCTTTGACTGGTGGAGATACTTGAACCTCTGCCTCCCTGTCTTCCCCCTCTTTCTCTCTTTCTTCACCTAGCTTCTCCTCTCTTTCTTCTTCTCCTCTTCTTACTCCTTTTCTTCCTCTCAGTACTCCTCCTACCTTAGCTCCTCCTACACATCACCTTTCCTGTTAAAATGAAACTTTTCTCTCAAAATACAATTAGAACATAATTATGCCAATTTGTACCAGTGAGGTACAGGATAGTCCTAATACCCAGTCCATCCTTTTGTTGACTAACCAGCTCCTCTGTCATCTATTCTAACTAAAACATGTAGTTCTGAACCTGGCTTTAGGATGAATGTCAGCTGACGACCATCCACTCAAGTCTTTTCTCTTAAGGTTAATAGCTATATGTTTTCAACGCCATCAGAAATCCAGAATGACTGAGTTAACTATAATTGTGGGAAGCACAAATCATAGTTTCTAAAACTTAGCCAATTTATAGAGACCTCTGAACACCTGGACACTCGCTCTACTTCAAAACGTTGGAGCATCGGTTCTTCTGCCTTCTGGCCCAGGATCATCTGACAGACCTTAGTGCTGCAGAATTATTAAGGGCTGATTACTCTGTCTAGGCAGATATAATCAGTCGACTATTCTGCAAGTGTGTCCTTTTCTGGACAGTAATTTGTCTGTAGAAGGAAAGTGACAATTCTTGCCTAGTGGCTGTCTCACCACAACTGGAGTAACTCCAAGGAAGCTCAATTTCTTCTTAGAATTCAACATAGGAAGCTGTCCGGAGCAGACAGGTCTCTAATGAAAATGAACATTAATACTGAAATGTTTGTCATGTCAATTCTAAGGATTTCTGATGTTTTGAAAACCAGCTATCCATGTAAGGTAATCTGGACTGTTGCCTGTTAACTCCACTCAGCTATTTCTAAATAAAACATAGAGAACACCCTTATAATAAACTCCAAGCCATGAATTTGCTATAGTCCCTTAACTCACAGGCTGACCATCTCAAATCAGTTAAAAAAGTTAAAGAAGGACTGGGTCTAAGCTTTGTATTCCTAAATGTGTTATACTGGTACAATGCCTATGGGAGTAACAATATTCATCTCACTCTTATATCACTAAGAAGCTCATGCCAATGAAAATCTTAAAGTTTGTAAACAAAGTAAATTGGTGCCATTTAAGAATTTATATCTTCGGCTCCGCTCGTCCCTCCTCCAGTCTGAGGCCTGCTGGTGAGTACACACAGGAGTCCCCCAGACACATTCTGGGGGATCCATAGAACCCATAGCCAGCGCTAGCACGCCCCTTCCACCGCTCGCCCCTCCTCCAGTCTGAGGCCTGCGGGTGAGTGCACTCAGAAGTTCCCCAGACACATTCTGGGGGATCCATAGAACCCATAGCCAGCGCTAGCACGCTCCTTCTGCTGCTCACCCCTTCTCCGGTCTGAGGCCTGCGGGTGAGTGCACCCCGGATTCCGCCAGACATATTCGGGGGGATCCACAGATCCCACAACCAGCTTTAGGTAGGAAAACCCACATACTACCCTGAGCTCATAGCTGGGCGCCCTGAGTGCTCAGAACCCAGCAGATACCCTTCCCCGCCCCCTCCCCCGCGCCCCTGCCAGCTAGCACCCCCCTTCTGCCCATCTCCCGGGTCTGAGTCCCGGACCAGACCTCTACCAGGTCTGCAGTTGTGTGGACCCTGGACACCGCCTGAGACATACTGGAAGGTCCGCTCAACCCAGAGCCACAGAGGAACAACTGAACTCAGAGTGTCAGACAACATACCCTGAGATATCCAAGAGGAGACACTGCACCCAGAACAGCAGACATCTAGCTGGACTGCTACATTGGAGGCACCATATCCTGAGGCATCCTAGAGATACCACTGTAATCAGGGCAGCTGGAAAAAATCACAAAGACATCTGGACTCCTAGAAGACCAAACACAAGCGAGACAACTGGAAAGACAGGCTTCAATCAGAGACAGAAGTACAGGTAGCACTAGAATTAACCAGATGGCAAAAGGCAGGCGCAAGAACGTAAGCAACAGAAACCAAAGTTACATGGCATCATCAGAACCCAGTTCCCCCATCATAGCAAGCCCTGAACACCCCATCATACCAGAAAAGCAGGATTCAGAATTAAAATCACTTCTCATGATGATGATAGAGGACTTTAAGAAAGACATAAATAACACTCTCAAAGAACAGATAGAAACCCTTAGAGAGGAAACACAAAAATCCCTTAAGGAATTGCAAGAAAATGCAACCAAACACGAGATAAGGAATTAAACAAAACCATGCAGGATCTAAAAACGGAAGTAGAAACAATAAAGAAATCACAAAGGGAGAACACCCTGGAGATAGAAAACTTAAAAAAAAACGATCAGGAGTCATAGACACAAGTATTACCAACAGAATACAAGAGATGGAAGAGAGAATCTCATGTGCAGAAGATACCATGGAAAACATTGACACAACTGTCAAAGAAAATGCAAAATACAAAAAGTTACTAACCCAAAATATACAAGAAATCCAAGACACAATGAGAAGGCCAAACCTAAAGATAATAGGAATAGATGAGGGGGAAGACTCCCAACTTAAAGGACCAGTAAATATCCTCAACAAAATTATAGAGGAAAACTTCCCTAACCTAAAGAAAGAGATGTCCATAAATATACAAGAAGCCTACAGAACTCCAAATAGTTTAGACCAGAAAAGAAATACTTCCCGCCACATAATAGTCAAAACATCAAATGTACAAAACAAAGAAAAAATACTAAAAGCAGTAAGGGAAAAAGGCAAAGTAACATATAAAGGCAGACCTATAAGAATTACACCAGACTTCTCACCAGAGACCATAAAAGCCAGAAGATCCTGGACCGATATCATACAGACCCTAAAAGAACATAAATGTCAGCCCAGACTACTATACCCAGCAAAACTGTCAATCATTATTGATGGAGAAACCAAAATATTCCATGACAAATCCAAATTTACATAGTATCTCAACACAAACCCAGCACTTCAAAGGATAATTGGTGGAAAACTCCATCACAAGGAGGGAAACTACAACCTAGAAAAAGCAGGAAAGTAATCTTCCAAAAACCGTAAAAGAAGGTAGCTACACAAACATATCTCCACTGCCAATAACAAAAATAACAGGAAACAACACTCATTTTTCCTTAATATCTCTTAATATCAATGGACTCAATTCTCCAGTAAAAAGACATAGACTATCAGACTGGATACGTAAATAGGACCCAACATTTTGCTGCATTCAGGAAACGCACCTCTGTGGAAAGGACAGACACTACCTCAGAGTAAAAGGTTGAAAAACAATCTCCCAAGCAAATGGTCCCAAGAAACAAGCTGGAGTAGCGATTCTAATATCAAATAAAACCATTTTTCAACCAGAAGTAATCAAAAAAGATAAAGAAGGACACTTCATATTCATGAAAAAAAAATGTACCAAGAGGAACTTGCAATTCTCAACATCTATGCCCCAAATGTAAGGGTACCCACATACATAAAAGACACTTTACTAAAACTTAAAGCATACATTGCACCCTACACAATAATAGTGGGAGATTTCAACACCCCACTCTCAGCTATGGACAGATCATGGAAACAGAAACTAAATCGAGACACAATGAAACTAACAGAAGTTATGAACCAATTGGACTTAACTGACATCTATAGAACATTTCATCCTAAAACAAAAGAATATACCTTCTTCTCAGCACCTCATGGTACCTTCTCCACAATAGACCATATAATTGTTCACAAAACAGGCCTCAACAGATACAAAAAGATTGAAATAATCCCCAGTACCTTATCAGACCACCATGGATTAAGACTTGTCTTTGACATGGACAAAAACATCAGAAAACCGACATACACTTGGCAACTGAACAATGCTCTACTCAACGATAACTTGGTCAAGGAAGAAATTAAGAAAGAAATTAAAGACTTTTTAGATTTAAATGAAAATGAGGACACATCATATCAAAACATGTGGGACTCATTGAAAGCAGTACTAAGAGGAAAAATCATAGCTCTAAGTGCTCACAAAAAGAAAGTGGAAAGAGCATACATCAATAACTTAACATCAAACCTGAAAGCATTAGAACAAAAAGAAGCTAGTATACCCAAGAGGAGTAGACGGCAGGAAATCATCAAACTCAGGGCTGAAATCAACCAAGTCAAAACAAAAAGAACTATACAAAATATCAACAAAACCAGGAGCTGGTTCTTTGAGAAAATCAACAAGATAGACAAACCCTTAGCCAGACTAACCAAAGGGCGCAGAGACAGCATTCAAATTAATAAAATCAGAACTGAAAAGGGAGACATAACAACAGAAACAGAGGAAATTAAAAAAAATTATCAGATCCTACTACAAAGGCCTATACTCAACAAAATTGGAAAATCTAGAGGAAATGGACAATTTTCTAGATAGATATCAGGTACCAAAGTTAAACGAGGAGCAGATAAACCACCTAAACAGTCCCATAACGCCTAAAGAAATAGACACAGTCATTAAAAATCTTCCCACCAAAAAATGTCCGGGGCCAGATGGTTTCAGGGCAGAATTCTTTCAGACCTTCAAGGAAGACCTAATACCAATCCTCTTCAAGTTATTCCATCGAATAGAAACAGAAGGAACACTACCCAATTCATTCTATGAAGCTACCATTACACTCATACCTAAACCACAGAAAGACCCAACAAAGAAAGAGAACTACAGACCAATCTCTCTTATGAATATTGATGCAAAAATACTCAATAAAATTCTCTCAAACCAAATCCAACAACACATCTAAACAATTATCCATCAAGATCAAGTAGGCTTTATCCCAGGAATGCAGGGATGGTTCAATATTCGGAAATCCATCAATGTAATCCACTACATAAATAAACTCAAAGAGAAAAACCACATGGTCATATCACTGGATGCTGAGAAAGCATTTGACAAAATTCAACATCCCTTCATGTTAAAAGTCTTGGAAAGATCAGAAATACAAGGCCCATATCTAAACATAGTAAAAGCAATATACAGCAAGCCAGTAGCCAACATCAAACTAAATGGAGAGAAACTTGAAGCAATCCCACTAAGATCAGGGACTAGGCAAGGCTGCCCACTCTCACCTTACCTATTCAATATAGTACTGGAAGTCTTAGCTAGAGCAATTAGACAACAAAAGGAAGTCAAAGGGATACAGATAGGAAAGGAAGAAGTCAAAATTTCACTATTTGCAGATGATATGATAGTATACTTAAGTGAACCTAAAACTTCCACCAGAGAACTCCTAAACCTGATAAACAACTTTAGCAATGTGGCTGGATATAAAATCAACTCAAACAAATCAGTAGCCTTCCTCTACTCAAAGGATAAACAGGCAGAGAAAGAAATCAGGGAAATGACACCCTTCACAATAGCCACAAATAAAATAAATTATCTTGGAGTGAATCTAACAAAGCAAGTGAAAGATCTGTATGACAAGAACTTCAAGTCTCTGAAGAAAGAAATTGAAGAAGATCTCAGAAGATGAAAAGATCTCCCATGCTCCTGGATTGGCAGGATTAATTTAGTAAAAATGGCTATCCTGCCAAAAGCAATCTACAAATTCAATGCAATACCCATCAAAATTCCAAATCAATTCTTCATAGAGATAGAAAGAGCAATTTACAAATTCATTTGGAATAACAAAAAACCTAGGATAGCAAGAACCATTCTCAACAATAAAAGAACCTCTGGGGGAATCACCATTCCAGACCTCAAACTGTACTACAGAGCAGTAGTGATAAAAAACTGCTTGGTATTGGTACAGACACAGAAAGGACAATCAATGGAATAGAATTGAAGACCCAGAAATAAACCCGCATACCTATGGTCACTTGATATTTGACAAGGGAGCTAAATCCATCCAGTGGAAAAAGGACAGCATTTTCAACAAGTGGTGCTGGCTCAACTGGAGGTCAACATGTAGAAGAATGCAAATTAATCCATTCTTATCCCCCTGCACAAAGCTCAACTCCAAGTGGATAAAGGACCTTCACATAAAGCCAGGTACACTGAAACTATTAGAAGAGAAGTTGGGGAAGACCCTTGAATACCTAGGCACAGGGGAAAAGTTCCTGAACAGAACACCAATGGCTTATGCTCTAAGATCAAGAATCGACAAATGGGACCTCATCAAATTGCAAAGCTTCTGTAAGGCAAAGGACACTGTCAACAAGACAAAACGGCAACCAACAGATTGGGAAAAGATCATTACCAATCCTACATCTGATAGGGGGCTAATATCGAATATCTACAAAGAACTCAAGAAATTAGACACTAAACAACAAAATAACCCCATTAAAAAATGGGGTACAGAGCTAAACAAAGAATTCTCAACTGAGGAAACTCGAATGGCCGAGAAGCACCTTAAGAAATGCTCAACATCCTTAGTCATCAGGGAAATGCAAATCAAAACAACACTGAGATACCACCTCACACCAGTCAGAATGGCTAAGATCAAAAACCCAGGTGATAGTAGATGCTGGCGAGGATGTGAAGAAAGAGGAACACTCCTGCATTGTTGGTGGGGTTGCAAGCTGGTACAACCACTTTGGAAGTCAGTCTGGCGGTTCCTCAGAAAATTGCACATAGCACTACCTGAGGACCCAGCTATACCACTTCTGGGTATATACCCAGAAAATGCCCCAACAAATAACAAAGACATATGCTCCACTATGTTCATAGCAGCCTTATTTATAATAGCCAGAAGCTGGAAAGAACCCAGATGCCCTTCAACAGAGGAATGGATACAAAAAATGTGGTACATTTACACAATGGAATATTACTCAGCTATTAAAAATAATGAATTCAAGAAATTCTTAGGTAAATGGATGGAACTAGAAAATATCATCCTGAGTGAGGTAACCCAATCACAAAAGAACACACATGGTATTTACTCACTGATAAGCGGAGATTAGCCCCAAAAATTTGAAACAACAAAGATTCAACTACCAGACAACATGAAGCTCATGAAGAAGAAAGAACAAGTAAGGATGCCTAGGTCTTTCTTAGAAGGAGTAACTAAATACCCAAGGGAGCAAATATGGAGACAAAGTGTGGGTCAGAATCTAAAGGGGGGGTTGTAGGGAGACCATTGTGTCTGGGTATTCATTCCATAGGCAGTCACCAAAAATAGACACTGATAGGGATGTCAGGATGGGAAAGCTGACAGCAGCCTGATAAGGCTGTCTCCTTAGAGGTCTCTCAGAGTCGGACATACCCAGAGACAGATACCCACAGCTATCCATTAATCTGATCAAAGGTTCCCAATGGAGGAGGTAGAGAGTAAATAGAAGGAACCTTAAGGGCTGGTGGCCCCGTGAGGAGAGCAACAATACCAACCAGCCAGAGCTCCCCAGGGTCTAAACCACCAGCCTAGGAGCACATATGGAGAGACACAGGACTCCAGCTGTATATGTAGGGGAGGATGGCCTTGTCGGGGGTAGGTGGGAGACAAGATCATTGGTACCCTGAAGGCTGAGCACAGAGGGGGGGAATCTAAGGGGGCGAGGGGTGCTGGGAGTAGGTGGGTAAACACCTTCACAGAGGCAGGAGGAGGGGGGATGGGATAAGGGGTTCCTGGGTGGTGGGGGAAATATGGTAAGGGGATAAAATTTGAAATGTAAATATTATATCCAATAAAAGAGGGGAAAAATAGAAAAGCGGTTAGAACCAACATTCTTAATAAAATGTCAGCCCTCTTTAAAAAAAAAAAAACTATCTTGATACTAAAATTTGTTTTGAGAATTGTATATTGCAGAATGATCAGCCTTGGTGTATCTACTCAACAAGCAAGCTGGGCAGACCTGCTCAAACCTCTGAGGTCCGTGAATTCCATCTGGAGGCAGCGAAGAAACAGCATCAGAGGATTGTCAATTTGCTCTCCTCCCCACTCCTCTTCTAATATCTCAATGCCCATAATCAGCTTGAAGAAGCTAATGATGAGTCAGTGCCCCTATTCCCTGGGCATGGGGACTAAGGTGGTAAATGTTGGGCTGTCTCTCTAGGGAAAAGTAGTGGTTTTGTCGGAATAGAGAGGATTAGCTAGGGTTTATTGCATAGCCATAACCTATTAGTAGAAATCTGTATAATTAATATCAAGATGAAGATATAAATTCTTAAATGGCACCAATTTACTTTGTTTACAAATTTTAAGGTTTTCATTGGCATGAGCTTCTTAGTGATATAAGAGTGAGATGAATATTGTTACTCTCATAGGCATTGTACCAGTATAACACACTTAGGAATACAAAGCTTAGACCTAGTCCTTCTTTAACTTTTTTAACTGATTTGAGATGGTCAGCCTGTGAGTTAAGGGACTATAGCAAATTCATGGCTTGGAGTTTATTATAAGGGTGTTCTCTATGTTTTATTTAGAAATAGCTGAGTGGAGTTAACAGGCAACAGTCCAGATTACCTTACATGGATAGCTGGTTTTCAAAACATCAGAAATCCTTAGAATTGACATGACAAACATTTCAGTATTAATGTTCATTTTCATTAGAGACCTGTCTGCTCTGGACAGCTTCCTATGTTAAATTCTAAGAAGAAATTGAGCATCCTTGGAGTTACTCCAGTTGTGGTGAGACAGCCACTAGGCAAGAATTGCCACTTTCCTTCTACAGACAAATTACTGTCCAGAAAAGGACACACTTGCAGAATAGTCGACTGATTATATCTGCTTAGACAGAGTAATCAGCCCTTAATAATTCTGCAGCACTAAGGTCTGTCAGATGATCCTGGGCCAGAAGGCAGAAGAACAGATGCTCCAACGTTTTGAAGTAGAGCGAGTGTCCAGGTGTTCAGAAGTCTCTATAAATTGGCTAAGTTTTAGAAGCTATGCTTTGTGCTTCCCACAATTATAGTCAACTCAGTCATTCTGGATTTCTGAAGGGGTTGAAAACTTATAGCTATTTACCTTGAGAGAAAAGATCTGAGTGTATGGTCGTCAGCTGACATTCATCCTAAAGCCAAGAAAAAAGCCAGGTTCAGAACTAAGTGTTTTAGTTAGGATAGATGACAGAGGTGCTGGTTAGTCAACAAAAGGATGGACTGGGTATTAGGACTATCTTGTACCTCACTGGTAAAAATTGGTATAATTATGCTCTAATTGTATTTTGAGAGAAAAGTTTCCTTTTAACAGGAAGGGTGATGTGTAGGAGGAGCTAAGGTGGGAGGAGTACTGAGAGGAAGAAAAGGAGTAAGAAGAGGAGAAGAAGAAGGAGAGGAGAAGCTAGGTGAAGAAAGAGAGAAAGAGGGGGAAGACAGGGAAGCAGATGTTCATGTATCTCCACCAGTCAAAGATAGTTGATATATCTAGTTTGGGTAGTGGGTTACACCTCTGATTGAACAATACCAAACTTATAAAGCCTATGATTAACATTTTTTTAAAAAATGTATAAATGCAAAAAGGAAAAGGGGGCATGGGATAGGGGTTTTCTAAGGGGTGGGGGGAAATGGGGAAAGGGGATGGCATCTGAAGTGTAAATGAAAGATCTAATAAAAAAATAAGAACATAAAAAAAAGAATTTATATCTTCATCTTGATATTAATTATACAGATTTCTACTAATAGGTTATGGCTATGCAATAAACCCTAGCTAATCCTCTCTATTCCGACAAAACCACTACTTTTCCCTAGAGAGACAGCCCAACATTTACCACCTTAGTCCCCAAGCCCAGGGAATAGGGGCACTGACTCATCATTAGCTTCTTCAAGCTGATTATGGGCATTGAGATATTAGAAGAGGAGTGGGGGGGGGGAGAGCAAATTGACAATCCTCTGATGCTGTGTCTTTGCTGCCTCCAAATGGAATTCACGGACCTCAGAGGTTTGAGCAGATCTGCCCAGCTTGCTTGTTGAGTAGATACACCAAGGCTGATCATTCTGCAATATACAATTCTCAAAACAAATTTTAGTATCAAGATAGTTTTTTTTTTTTTAAAGAGGGCTGATATTTTATTAAGAATGTTGGTTCTAACCACTTTTCTATTTTTTCCCCTCTTTTATTGGATATAATATTTACATTTCAAATTTTATCCCCTTACCATATTTCCCCCACCACCCAGGAACCCCTTATCCCATCCCCCCTCCTCCTGCCTCTGTGAAGGTGTTTACCCACCTACTCCCAGCACCCCTCGCCCCCTTAGATTCCCCCCCTCTGTGCTCAGCCTTCAGGGTACCAATGATCTTGTCTCCCACCTACCCCCGACAAGGCCATCCTCCCCTACATATACAGCTGGAGTCCTGTGTCTCTCCATATGTGCTCCTAGGCTGGTGGTTTAGACCCTGGGGAGCTCTGGCTGGTTGGTATTGTTGCTCTCCTCACGGGGCCACCAGCCCTTAAGGTTCCTTCTATTTACTCTCTACCTCCTCCATTGGGAACCTTTGATCAGATTAATGGATAGCTGTGGGTATCTGTCTCTGGGTATGTCCGACTTTGGGGGACCTCTAAGGAGATAGCCTTATCTGGCTGCTGTCAGCTTTCCCATCCTGACATCCCTATCAGCGTCTATTTTTGGTGACTGCCCATGGAATGAATACGCAGATGGAATGGTCTCCCTACAACCCCCCCTTCAGCTTCTGTCCCACACTTTGTCTCCATATTTGCTCCCTTGGGTATTTAGTTACTCCTTCTAAGAAAGACCTAGGCATCCTTACTTGTTCTTTCTTCTTCATGAGCTTCATGTTGTCTGGTAGTTGAATCTTTGTTGTTTCAAATTTTGGGGGCTAATCTCCACTTATCAGTGAGTAAATACCATGTGTGTTCTTTTGTGATTGGGTTACCTCACTCAGGATGATATTTTCTAGTTCCATCCATTTACCTAAGAATTTCTTGAATTCATTATTTTTAATAGCTGAGTAATATTCCATTGTGTAAATGTACCACATTTTTTGTATCCATTCCTCTGTTGAAAGGCATCTGGGTTCTTTCCAGCTTCTGGCTATTATAAATAAGGCTGCTATGAACATAGTGGAGCATATGTCTTTGTTATTTGTTGGGGCATTTTCTGGGTATATGCCCAGGAGTGGTATAGATGGGTCCTCAGGTAGTGCTATATCCAATTTTCTGAGGAACCGCCAGACTGACTTCCAAAGTGGTTGTACCAGCTTGCAACCCCACCAACAATGCAGGAGTGTTCCTCTTTCTTCACATCCTCGCCAGCATCTACTATCACCTGAGTTTTTGATCTTAGCCATTCTGACTGGTGTGAGGTGGTATCTCAGTGTTGTTTTGATTTGCATTTCCCTGATGACTAAGGATGTTGAACATTTCTTTAGGTGCTTCTCGGCCATTCGAGTTTCCTCAGTTGAGAATTCTTTGTTCAGCTCTGTACCCCATTTTTTAATGGGGTTATTTTGTTGTTTAGTGTCTAATTTCTTGAGTTCTTTGTAGATATTCGATATTAGCCCCCTATCAGATGTAGGATTGGTAATGATCTTTTCCCAATCTGTTGGTTGCCGTTTTGTCTTGTTGACAGTGTCCTTTGCCTTACAGAAGCTTTGCAATTTGATGAGGTCCCATTTGTCGATTCTTGATCTTAGAGCATAAGCCATTGGTGTTCTGTTCAGGAACTTTTCCCCTGTGCCTAGGTATTCAAGGGTCTTCCCCAACTTCTCTTCTAATAGTTTCAGTGTACCTGGCTTTATGTGAAGGTCCTTTATCCACTTGGAGTTGAGCTTTGTGCAGGGGGATAAGAATGGATTAATTTGCATTCTTCTACATGTTGACCTCCAGTTGAGCCAGCACCACTTGTTGAAAATGCTGTCCTTTTTCCACTGGATGGATTTAGCTCCCTTGTCAAAGATCAAGTGACCATAGGTGTGCGGGTTCATTTCTGGGTCTTCAATTCTATTCCATTGATCATCCTGTCTGTCTCTGTACCAATACCATGCAGTTTTTATCACTACTGCTCTGTAGTACAGTTTGAGGTTCGGAATGGTGATTCCCCCAGAGGTTCTTTTATTGTTGAGAATGGTTCTTGCTATCCTAGGTTTTTTGTTATTCCAAATGAATTTGTAAATTGCTCTTTCTATCTCTATGAAGAATTGATTTGGAATTTTGATGGGTATTGCATTGAATTTGTAGATTGCTTTTGGCAGGATAGCCATTTTTACTAAGTTAATCCTGCCAATCCAGGAGCATGGGAGATCTTTCCATCTTCTGAGATCTTCTTCAATTTCTTTCTTCAGAGACTTGAAGTTCTTGTCATATACCTGAGACCCAGATATACTGCTCCTAGAGAGACATTCCCAATAAAAGCTCCACCATAACACAAGGACACATGTTCTGCTATGTCCATAATAGTTTTGTGTATAATAGCCAGAAACTGGAGACAACCCAGATGCTCCTCAACTGAAGAAATGATACAGAAAAATGGAGTTCATTTACACAGGGGAGTACTGCTCACCTTTTAAAAACAAGAATATAATTAATTTTGTAGGTAAATAAAGGTACATAAAAGTACAAAATATCATCCTGAGTGCAGTAACCGAAATTCAAAGGTGAATGCATGGTATATACTCAGTTATAAGTGGATTTTTACAATAAAGGACAGTATAACCATGCTACACTCTAAGAATCTGAAAAAGAAGGCAGGCCAAAGTGAGGATGCTTGAATCTCAATTAGAAGGGAGAAGAAAATAGTCATAGGAGGTGGATGGACAGAGGGAATTGGATGGAAGAGTGTTATAAAGAGGGGAATGGCAGGTTCAGAATCAGGTGTGGGGAGAGACAGGAGAGAAGGTCAGAGAGCCAGAAGAATGAATGGTTTTTGCAACTGGTGGGGATAGAGTAATGGGGACATGTTGGGACATGCCAGAAACCTGTGATGGGGAGGATCCCAGGAGTCAATGGGGATAAAGTTAGCTGAGACTCATAGCAGTGGAGATATGGAACCTGATAGTTCTATAGCCAGACACAATGCCAATGGAGGGATAAGTACACCAACCCACCCACAAAACTTTAAACCCAAAATATGTCCTGTGTATAAAAAATAAAAGGGCAAAGACAGACCAGAGACTGAGAAAATGGCCAAACAATAACCAGCCCAAGTTGAGACCCCATTCATGGACAAGCACCAATCCCTAACACTATTAATGATATTCTGTTATGCTTGCAATCAAGAATCTAGGTCCTCTGGAAGACTGCCTCAGCCCATAGAGATTCGATGAGATCCTAGGGAATGGGGTCAGAAGAATAAAGGGACAAGAGACACAAGGACAGAGAGCAAGTCTGGAATTCTGCTCAAGCTCTGAAACTTTAATTTTGAGGGCAGGTTATAAAATCACAACAGAATGTAAAGTTTAGGCGAGGGTCACTGCTTAGGGCTATCCCACTATTGAATCATCATTGTCTAAGACCATCCCACTGTCATATCCTTATTGCCCAAGACCATCCTACTGTTAGAACCAGCTCCCTGGAAATGCCAGACTTTCTTTAAGTTCCTGGGACCTGACAATCACAAACATGCTTTCTTAATCTTGTACTGACTAGGCTTTCCAGAACAGCAGGGAATTTTCTGGGTTTGGCTCCTGGCATAAGACTACACCCAGTAACTAACTGAATCAAATGCAGAGATACACAGTCAAACATTGGACAGAACTTGGGAACTCTTATTGAAGAATTGGGAGAACAAGTGAGAGATCCAAATTGGATATGAGCCCCAAAAGAAAGACAAGCAGAGTCAACAAGCGGGACTCTTGTGGGCTCTCAGAGACTGAACAACCAACCAAAGAGCATACATAGGCTAGACCTAGGCCTGCTACATATACATAGCAAATGTGCAGCTTGGCCTTCCTGTAGGACCCCAACAATTGGAGCAGGGGCTGTTCCTAAAACTATTGCCTCTTTTTGGAATTCATTTTTCTAACTGTGCTGCCTTACCTGGTCTCAGTGCAACAGAATGTACCTAGCCCTGCAGAGACTTGAGGACTTGAGGACTTGATAATGTGACCACCAATGGCTCAGATGTTATGAGTTGTTCAATAGCTATTTAAAGTTAGGTTTTAGATTTACTCCAGTAGAAGAAACATATGTCTATTACTGAGTTGTAGCCAACAAGCAAGGTTTCAGAGGTCACACAGCCCAGGAACCAACTTATCTTATTTTGCTAAATAAAGCCAGTGTCAAACTACCCTCAAAATTTATTTCTCTCTATACATAGAATAATACATCTCTCAGACCCCATTAGAGACTTGTAGGTAGTAGATGGAGGGTAAAACAAAGACTCACAAAAGGCCAAGTGCAGTGAATAAATGTCAGTTGTGTGCTCTGCCATAGCAAGGGCATCTATAACACATCATGTTTCAAAGCCTCAGGGCCCATTACAGAAGAGGGGCAGAAAGATTGCAAGAGCCAGAAGTTGTTTATTGTTCATTCATGCTGTGTCTTTTGAGAACTGTTTATTTCATTACCCACTTATGCAATGGACTGCTAGGTTCCTTGTTGATTAGTTAAGTTATACTTTTAGTTCTGTATATGTTTAGGTAATAATTCCATGTTGAATGTATAAGTACAATGTGTTCTGAGGGTTCAGCTGTAGAGTGAAAAATTATAAAGGCCATTTTATGAAATATGTGTAGATTTCTTTGCCCTTAGCCCTGGGCAGAAAAATGCAGATTCCAGAATGAGGAACTGAAAATAAGATTTCAGGCCTTCATACCCCAGGACACTTGCTGGATGAATTACATTCCTCAAGCCTCAAGCAATAGGTCCACCTATGGGTGGAAGAGGCCCAAGACAGGAAGACACATTCCCGGCCATAAAATATACAAGCCATCTAGGTGGGGCTGTGACTGGAGGAAGTGAGAAATGTTTTGTAATGATGGTATAGGGGACAGTGACTTGGTAAGACCACATTTTTGAGAAGAATGAGTGTGCAGCGTGATTTTCACATGACTCTAGATCATTTGGGCTAGATTCCTCTAAAATGTTCCACTGTTCTTGGTTACCCCTCCCTCCCTTGGTTTTCCCAGTGCTATGTTCAAAATTGGTAAAACAACCAATCATGTGTAACCGCGTGAAAATGCAACCAATCATGTATAACCACACAAAAATGCCTTCCTTTCCCCACCCCATGCTATAAAAGACCCCTTAGCCTACCATTCGAGGCCAAACCTTGCTCTTGGAGCTAGAGAGCTTGTGGTTTGACCGCCGGCTAACTTCCCTAATAAAGCCTCTGCTGATTGCATCCAGGTATGGTTTCTTGTGATCTTTGGGTGGTCATGATTTCCTGAGACTTGAGGAAGGGTCTCCCGAGTATGGGGGTCTTCACAGCTACTCATTATTTTGAATCTCTCAACATCCTCATCTTACAAAGTCTCAAGAGAATCTCCCATTGCTACATAACATAGAATCACATAATGTACATCACTCCTCAGCAAATAACCTGTCCTCAGTAATCCACCTTGGAAGTAAAAATCCAGAAGAAGAAATTTTATTCAATGTTTGCTATATAGAAAAATTGGGGACAGGGTGGGGCATGATACATCCAGATAACTATCAGATTTGTGCAGTCCTGAAATGAGATTGAAAATTAAACACAGGGCCAAAGATATGCACATTGAAGTGTAGAGTGAAAAATTATAAAGGCCATTTTATGAAATATGTGTAGATTTTTTCACCTTAGACCTGAGCAGAAAAGTGCTGATTCCAGAACTAGGAACTAAAAATAAGATTTCAGGCCTTCACTTTCCCTGGGGCACATTCCGGGTGGAAGAGGCCCAAGGCAGGAAGGCATTCCTGACCACAGATAAAAGATGCAAGCCACCTAGGTGGGGCCATAGCAGGAAGAAGTAAAGATAGTTAATCTGAAATAGTTGATAAATGACAGGGTGGGACACAGTGACATGGTAAACCATTCAGGGTGGGTTTCTCTGGAATGTTTCACTATTCTTCTGTTATGTATCCTTGGCAACCCCTAACCCCCGCCCCAGTCCCCTGGTTTGTGGTTTTTCTCTTTAAAACCCTCCACAGACTGGATGTTGGCGTCGGACCCTACTACTGCTCAAGTATGTGGTCAGACCGCTGGCTGCCAGCTCTTTTCCCTAATAAACCTCTGCTGATTGCATCCAGGTATGGTTTCTTGTGATCTTTGGGTGGTCATGATTTCCTGAGACTTGAGGAAGGGTCTCCCGATTATAGGGATCTTCAGAAGCAGCCCTCTTCAAGGTGCCATCCTGCCTACTATGGGAGTAAGTGAATACATTTGTACCTATCATTCTACAAGACCCTAAGTGACATCCCATGCTTCTTTTTCTACCTGCATGAACTCTTATGGAAAGTCTCATTTCCTAGGGATTCATTGTGCCCATAGATGAAAGTTAGAGAAAACAAGTGTCTCTTAAGAATGGCTTCACTTTGTCATGCACAATACACCATGTTACACTCAGACAATGAACATACCAGGCAGCTTTGTCACCTCAAGCAGTGAGGTTTTTGTTCAGGGCTATATCACTGTGGGAGGATATTCTAGAGCATGCATACAGTAATATACACCTGCATCCTCAGCCTCCACTCTACTGATTCTCAGAGTGAAATCTGTTCCTGACCCACTGCCACTGAACCTGTCAGGGACTCCTGAGGCAAGGTTGGATATCAGATATATGAGGAGTTGAGGAGACTGGCCTGGCCTCTGCAGAAACCAAAACAAGTAAGTGTTGCCATCACTATGCAGGAGACTCTTACTAGACTTGCAGGAGATTGAAACTGACTCTCCAAGAGTGACAGGATTGGGGAGTGCAGCCTGGGTCATCACAATATCCCCAGTGGCTCCTGAAATAAAAGAAATGAAAGGTTATGCACAAACATGATGATATTATGTTACTTTATCAACTTCTTAATTACTGAGGTCATGACTTTCATTCATATTCTAAAAATATTCAATATAAAATACTTAAGTAGAGAAAGCATGGAGACTCTCTCAAAATCACCTAATCCTTCTGCTTTGGAACTTCTTCTGAGCTGCCACAAAAAGCATAGGTTTTGATCCCCTCACCCTCTAAGCCTCACAAGCCCATTCATGGAGAAAAGACTAGAAATCTCATACATGGACAAAGTATGCATCTTTACCATCAGGTCCCCAGAAATGCCCCATCCCTCCACATTCTCCTTGAACATTGGTTTTTTCCTCACCATGGATCCAGAGCACAAGCAGTCCCAGGAGCTGAGCCAGGCACCTCATTCTAAGAACTTGATAGAAAAAAGTCTTGAGTAGTCAAGACAACAAGAGAGGCTAGCTTTTGTCTTGGGCCTGTAGGGGAGATCCTCCCTAGGGAGCAATATGCAAATCCCCTGCTTGGTACAGCTGTGTGAAAAGTAGCCAGCTGGAAGAAAACCTACTTTAGCAATGAAGTGTTACAATGGGTCTTCTCTGTGAAAAACATAGATTATAGTCTCTGCTGCCTACAGCAGGGAGCAGTTGGACTCCACTGTGAAAGGCTAGATCAGCATAAATGGAGACACACAATCTGAAAGAACTGGGCATGCTAAGATACCCCCACAGAACAAAGGCTATCATTTTCAACACTTTGTATTTGCTAATACTTTTCAGCATAGCATCTTCCTGTCGAATTCTACCTGATTTTTTGTTTTAATTTTGTCAGAGGTGAGAACCCAATGAAGGAAACTGAAACTTATTCCACATATCTACAAGAGGAATGACTCTGTAATGCCCATTTACCTCAAGAATGTTGGTACACTGAAGACTGAAAAAGAGCAATTAAGTTATAAAAATACATATGTAATTTCCAATGGTCAGTTATTACTTAGTTAAATGTTCTTAGTCAAAATTCTACCACTTAGGTACAGTACACAAACAGGCCATGAGCTAATTCAGAGTGGGAAGACTTAAATGCCATTTCTTCCATATTAGAACTCAAAAAATTGGGTCAAAGTTTCTGCAACTCAAGCCCTGAGGCTTCAGCTAAAAAATACGTCTTCAAATCCATTAAACAGTTCCTCCTGAGGCTACTCCAGATTGTTTTATGGGTCTATTTGTTTGTAATACCTTTTTCCAGCCCTTTACTCTGAAGTAATGTTCATCTTTTCTGCTGAGATGTGTTTCTTGTATACAACAGAATGACTAGTCTGTTTATACATCCATTCAATTAGTCCATGACTTTTTATTGAGGATTGACATCATTGATGTTGACAGATATTGAAGTGTTTATACAAAGATAAAGAGATAAAGAGAGTATGTTCTGTGGGTGTGTGGAGAGTAAGGGGAAGGGGATGTCTCAGTGGGCCCATGTAGAGGCATCTCTTCCCATGAGGGACCAACCACACACACCGCTTAGTATAGAATAGAGTTTATTGAGGGCATGGGGAGGGGAACAAGTAGGGTAGGAGAGAGAGAGAGAGAGAGAGAGAGAGAGACAGAGAGAGACAGAGAGAAAGAGAGAGAGAAGGAGAGAAGTAGAGGAGTAGAGGCCAGCCATGACAATGTGGAGAGAGAGAAAGAGAGAGGGGAGGGGACAGAGAGGTAAGAGAGCAAGAGAGCAAGAGAGCAAGAGAGCAAGAGAGCCAGAGAGCCAGAGAGCCAGAGAGACAGAGAGCCAGAGAGACAGAGAGACAGAGAGACAGAGAGACAGAGAGCCAGAGAGCCAGAGAGCCAGAGAGCCAGAGAGCCAGAGAGCCAGAGAGCAAGAGAGCAAGAGAGCAAGAGAGCAAGAGAGCAAGAGAGAGCAAGAGAGCAAGAGAGAGAGAGGAGGGGCAAGCAGCCCCTTTTATAGTGGGCCAGGCCTACATGGTGGTTGTCATGTAACTGTGGGGAGGAGCATACCTGGCTGTTGCCAGGTAACTGTGGAGGTGGAGTTTAGATGGAATACTAACATTCCCCCATTTTGGTTTAATTAAAAAGAAAAATTAGAAAGAGGTGATGGCGAAGCAGGAATAGGGTCATTGTGATATCTGGCTACTTCCTGCTGGCATTGGGGGCGATGTGTCTCTAGGGAACCCAGAAGAATGGGTATGGGGGATTTTTGTCCAGTCTTAGGAGAGCTGGCTGTTTCCTGTTGTCCAGGGTCTATGGAGTCATCTGAGGATAGGTCAGGAGGAACAGCTCCAGTAGGAGAAGCTGTGTATGTGACAGGATATGGAGCATCTGGAGGTTGCTTCTCTGGAGCTGTTCTGGATGTGCCTGGACTTGACAAGATGTAGGGAATAAGATTAAGTATATTTGAGGAAAAGAAAATTTTTTAAGTTGTACATTTGAAACTCAGAGGAATCCCACCCATTGGAATAGGTAAGTGGGAGCTTTAGGCAGATATACTTATCCAGATGGCATATATTTGGTCCATAAGATGTAGATCTAAGTGGGTTTCCTGTAGCTTATAAGTTTACAAAAGAGATAACAGCATAAGTTAATAACACAAGCAGTCTTTAAGATGAACCTTTGTTGGATGGTATAGTGGGATATTTTATTAAAGGTAGGCAAGTTTATAGGGACTCAGATAATATTAGGACAGTGGCATAACAAGAAGAGGAAATATAAGCATTTAATTGATGGCAACTGAGTTTAAGTAATGAGGTAACAGATTATATCTGTGAAAGCCTAGCTGTCAATGTAGTCAGAAGTCTGAAAGAGTAAACAATAATCTACCAGTTATATACTATTTTAAGAAATGACTGAGTCCACTAGCCAACAATTCCCATGGTCTCCATAGTCTCTTGGGCGAAGTCAGTTTGGCTTCCAAGCGCAGAAGATGTAGGGATTTTTCTCTGTGGAATGGATATGCGTGACATGAGAAATGACTTACCTTGGTTTAGCCAAGTCATTTGACTCAGGGCATCCAGTTTTGTCCACTACATTAGTGACAATATCATCACATACAATCCAGGCTGTATCTTCTAGGTGTCCAAGTCTTCTGAAACAATCTGGGGTCAACTGTTGCAGGCTTTGGGAATTCTGTCGGCTACAAACTTAAATATATTATTAGCAGACTTCTGACAAGATTGAGGGCCGTAAGGATTAATTGTAACTGAATGGAATTTAATAGCAGTAGTAAAAAAATCTATTAAGACAGGATAGGAAAGAGTCTTAAGTAACTTTGGCAGGTTCTTTAGGTAGAGAAAAGCACATTACTCTGATCAGTGACAGATGGCTAAAAAAACCTGGGGTGGGGAACAGGCAGAACACATGGAGGGATTAGAGCGGAGGTAGATGAATGATTGGATATAGGGAACCTCTTTCCATTTACCAGACTGCTGTATGTATGTATGAAGACCCTTTAAAATGACTGGGTCTAGCATGCCATTAGGTGACCATTTTAAACCATTATCTAGAGGATGCCAAATCCAGACTTTATTGCAGAGATGTATCAATTTGGAAGGCCTCAAATCAGGCATTAATTTTAGAGATCTGAGGTTTTTAAGGAGACAACCCAGTGGGGTGTCTGGGGGTGCGGCCAAAAACAATGTAGCGCCCATTGGTTGAGAGGGACGGCTTACTTAGCTATCATATCGGCATCCTGATAGGTAAAAATTTCAGACAACAACCTAGGTAAGCAGGACGTCACAAGATTACCTAGGGCGACGAACTCCCGGAGTTCACTGAAAGCAGTTTAACCTGGCACCAAGATTTCTGGCAGCTGCAAAAGCTCAGAGTGGGGAGGGAGACTGTAAACTGCTATTGAGGGAGGGTGGAAGTCACGCAGCAGCCAATGTCCTAAGTAGTAGTTCAGCTAGGAGGCCAGTCATAGGGACTGGGGCAGACAAATGCTAACACCTCTTGTGAGGCTTGGGAAGCCCCCAAAGAGGACCCCACTCGAGTCACATGATGGTGCGCACCCAAAGGACACACGAAAGACTAACTTGCTGCAAGAACATGAGGTAGTTTAATGGCAGAACTTTCCGGGCCGACACGTGTCTCAATGTAGGAGACAGGGGCATCGACCTTGTGGCTCAGGGGTTTAGGGTTAATATAAGCTCGGGGTGGGGAAAAGGAGAAACTTTCATTCGGGTGCACACGATTGGTTGTTTTCCAATTTTTGAACATCTGGCCAAACTGGTCCATAGGGGCGGGAAGCAGCTCTTGTAGGCAGATGTTTATCTCTTATCTTCATTCCTGGGATGACTCAGTAGCCCATTGTCCTGTAACTCTGCATTCTTTGTTTACGGATTAACTGGCCTCTGGTTGGCAAACCAGAGTGGCGACCTTAGCTACTCAGGTTAGGGAGAAAGAATCTATAAGGCCCTTTTCTTTTATATATGTTTTTCATGGGACCCATAAAATTTTGTTTTACTCTCAGCCCAGGGAAGGCTGGCCAGGCCTTATCTGGGTGTCTAGGGTCCCTCCTGCCAATTGGAATCTCCTTACCAATCACTATGCCTGTGTGTGTTTGCAGGCTTATGCAGTCTGGTATCAGGAAAGTGGAACCGGGAGGTCTGTGGGGGCCTGTCTGGCTGCGTATCCCACGTGGCAGAGTTATGCACACATGGCCCACGTGGTGGGCCGCAGGTGCATAAGTCTGCAGCAGCAGTGGAAATTCACGTGGTTGGTGATGGCAGGTAGCAGGGATGGAGTCCACTTGGCATAGAGGCAGCGGTGGTAGAGGCAGGCCACGTGGCGTCGGTCCTGCCTGGTTACAGAAGCTAGTGGCTGTGGCAAACTGCAGCATGTAGATTCCCGAAGTTTTTGAATCTGAGTCTCAGCACCAATGAAGTCTTTTTATAAAAAGATAAAGAGATAAAGAGAGTATGTTCTGTGGGTGTGTGGAGAGGTATGGGAAAGGGGATGTCTCAGTGGGCCCATGTAGAGGCATCTCTTCCCATGAGGGACCAGCCACACACCAGTATAGTATAGAATAGAGTTTATTGAGGGCATGGGGAGGGGAGCCAGGAGGGTAGTAGAGGAAGAGAGAGAGAGAGAGAGAGAGAGAGAGAGAGAGAGAGAGAGAGAAGCAGAGAAGCAGAGAAGCAGAGGGGTAGAGGCCAGCCATGACCACAGGGAGAGAGAGAAAGAGGGAGGAAGGGACAGAGAAGCAAGAGGGTAAGAGGATAAGAGTAAGAGATTAAGAGATTAAGAGAGTGAGTAGGGGGCAAGCAGCCTCTTTTATAGTGGGCCAGGCCTACCTGGTGGTTGCCAGGTAACTGTGGAGGTGAAGTTTAGACAGAATACTAACACTGGTAATACCATATTGCTGTGGCTTTTGTTGATTGTATTTTTACACTGGCCTTTAGCTATCTGGTTGCCCCTAGTTTTTGCAACCCTGGTAGTCCCTTAAGGGAGCAAACATCCAAAGATGTAGATAGAGCTGGTGGCCTCTGGTGGTTGCAGGCCTCTGTTTGTTCTGGGCAGCAGAAGGTCTCCAGAGATGTAGACAGAGTTGTGGCTCATACAATGTAGTCAAGTGGCCAGCACATTGCTTGAAACTGCTGGTTATGTCCAGATGTGCAGGTAGGAAATTGGGGTTGGGGTCTCACTTGATGGTAGCTGACAGTTGTAGGCATCTACATTGTAGTTAGGTGTGTGGACATCTGGAAGATGGAAGACAGAGGGGACAGGTCAGACCTCATGCCTGTTGGACTTGCAGAGAACCCAGCAGGCAGGAGCTTGGAGTCTGAGGAACTAACCTGGTTGTCTCTGACCAGCCAAAGGCCTTTGGGATTTCAGGCAGAGCTTTGGCCAAGGGAAATGAAGTTCAGATGGGATAGGACAGAGCTCACAACTGCTGGTTTGCCCAGATTGGCTGCCAGGCTGGGAATTGGTGTAAGGTTCTCATCTGTTAATCCTTGATAGAAGAGAAAGTAAGGAATAGCCCTGAATGCACTGGCAGAGGAGAAAACTTCCTGAACAGAACACCAATACCTCAGGCACTAAGATCAAAAATTCATAAATAGACCCTCGTGAAACTAAAAAGATTCTATAACAACAAAGTACAACATCAACAAGAAAAATCAGCACCCTACAATTTAGGAAAAGATTCCACCAACTCCACATCTGGCAGCAGGATGACATGCAAAATCTATTAAAAAATACAAAACAAAAAACCCAAGATACTAGATATGAACAAACTAAATAACCCAATTTTTAAAATGGGGTACATATCTAAACAGACAATTTTCAACAGAGGTGTCATCAGGTATTCCAAACTTCCTATGTTGGGAGAACTAGATTCTGATGATGCCAAGTAACCGTGGTTTCTGTTGCAAATGTTCTTGCACTTGCCTTTTACCATCTGGTTATTTCCAGTGCTACCTTCACTCACTAGTTCTGACTGGATCCTGTCTGTCCAGTTATCTTGGCTGTGTCAGAACTCCTCGGAGTCCAGCTGTCTCTGCATTCCTGTGATCCTGAGACCCTGGTTGTGATAACTCCTGGGAGTCAGGCTGCTTCTGGACCCTGGAAATTTTGCTGTGCCCAAGCTCCTGAGATTCTGTGATTCTATCATCCTAAATCTAAATGTTAGAACTTCTGGGATTCCAGTCTCCTCTGGGTTTGGGGGTGAGGGGGTTGGGTACAGATCTGAAGCCTTAGGGCTGCTCCAGTTGCTGACCAGAAGGGTCCTGTACCATTTGCCTTGAGGGAGTTCCTTGGTCTCAGAGTGTCCCAAATTATTCCCTGTTCAGGGTGTATGGGGCAGGGGACTGTGACTCACCTACATGCCTGGGTGTTTTAGAACTTCTGGGATTCCTGCCTCCTCTGGGTTTTGCGGGTTTCTGGGTTCGGTGCAGAGATTAAGCCTTAGGGCTGCTCCAGGTGGAGGCACAGACAGGAAGGGTTGTGTGTCACTGGCCTTAAGGAGTTCCTGGGTCCCAGCAAATCCCAAATTACTCCCTGTTTGGGGTGTGAGGGTTGCAGCTTACTCACCTGCACTGCTGTGCATGTTAAATCTCCTGGGAGTCCAGCCTACTCTGCCTTATGGGCATCACTATTCTTAATCTCAAGCTGTATGACAGACCAGTCATAATTATGCCTGCATTGTGTTGATATATAAACAGAAAAGTTGACCAATGGAATTTAACTGGAGACCTTGAAATGAAACCACACACCTATGAACATTTGATATTTGATAAAGAAATTAAAACCATGGAGTGAAAAAAAGGAAGTACCTTCAACAAATGGTGCTGGTCTAACTTCATGTAGAAGAATGAAAATACATCCATATTTATTACACTGCAAAAACTCAAGCCTCTGCAAAAACGCCTCAACATAATACCAGATACACTGAATCTAATAGAAGAGAAAGTGGCAAAGAGCCTTGAACCAATATGATACAAAAGACAATTTTCGCCCTTCTGCCTCTGGCCCGGATACCAGTGGCTCAAACAGTCTCCCAGCCAATCTGCTCCCCTCTGGAAACTGAGTCTGGAGGCACCCTAGGGAAGGCACAGACCACAGAGCTGCAGAGGCACCCAAGAGAGGTCAAAGACCTTAAAGCTGCAGGCATCCTAGTGAGGACACGGCCCCCACAGCAGCAGAGCAAGGGACACCATATCCCTAAGCATCCTAGAGGAGCAACTACATTCAGAACAGCAAACACCTAGCTGGTCTACCACTGTGGAGACTCATATCCTGAAATATCCTAGAAGAGCCACTGAACCCAGATCAGCTTGAGCTCAGGATCATAGAGTCATCCATACCCCAAGGAGTTCTGATACAACCAAGATAACTGGAAAGGCAGACTCCAGTCAGAACCAGTGAGTGTGAGTAGCACTACAACTAAGCAAATGGCAAAAGGCAAGCACAGGAATGTAAACAACAGAAACCAAAGCTGCTTGGCATCACCAGTACCCAGTTCCCCCACCATAACAAGTCCTGAACACCACATCACACCAGAAAAGCAGGACCCAGAATTAACATCACTTCTCATGATGATGTTAGAGGACTTTAAGAAGGTCTTAAATAACACTCTCAAAGAATTTGAGGAGAACACAGGTAAACAGGTAGAAGCCCTTAAAGAAATGCAAGAAAACACAACCAAACACATGAAGGAATTAAACAAAACTGTCCAAGATCTAAAAATGGAAATAGAAGCAATAAAGAAATCTCAAAAGGACACTACTCTGGAGATAGAAGACCTAAGAAAAAGACTAGAAGTCATAGATGCAAACATTACCAACAGAATACTAGAGATAGAAGAGAGAATCTAATGTGTGGAAGACACCATGGAAAACATTGACACAACTGTCAAAGAAAATGCAAAATGCAAAAAGCTCCTAACCCAAAACATCCAGGAAATCCAGGACACAATGAGAAGACCAAACCTAAGGATAATAAGTATAGATGAAGGGGAAGACTCCCAACTTAAAGGGACAGTAAATATCTTCAACAAAATTATAGAGGAAAACTTCCTTAACCTAAAGAAAGAGATGTCCTTAAATATACAAGAAGCTTACAGAACCCCAAATAGACTAGACCAGAAAAGAAATACCTCTCATCACATAATAATCAAAACATCAAATATACAAAACAAAGAAAAAATACTAAAAGCAGTAAGGGAAAAAGCTAAAGTAACATATAAAGGCAGACATATAAGAATTACACCAGATCTTTCACCAGAGACTATAAAAGCCATAAGATCCTGGACTGATATCATACAGGCCCTAAGAGAACACAAATGCCAGCCCAGACTACTTTACCCAGCAAAACTCTCAATCAATATTGATGGAGAATCCAAAATATTCCATGACAAATCCAAATTTACACAATATCTTACCACAAATCCAGCCCTTCAAAGGATAATTGGTGGAAACCTCCAACACAAGGAGGGAAACTACAACCTAGAAAAAGCAAGAAAGTAAAATCTTCTAACAACCTTAAAAGAAGGTAACTATACAAACATAACACCACTGCCAATAACAAAAATAACAGGAAACAACATTCATTTTTCCTTAATATTTCTTAATATCAATGGACTCAATTCTCCAATAAAAAGACATAGATTATCAGATTGGATACATAAACAGGACCCAACATTTTGCTGCATATAAGAAATGCACCTTTGTGAAAAAGACAGACACTACCTCAGAGTAAAAGGTTGGAAAACAATCCTCCAAGCAAATGACCCCAAGAAACAAGCTGGAGTAGCAATTCTAGTATAAAATAAAATTGGTTTTCAACCAAAAGTAATCAAAAAAGATAAAGAGGGACACTTCATATTCATCAAAGGAAAAATGTACCAAGAGGAACTTGCAATTCTGAACATCTATGCTCCAAATGCAAGGGCACCCACATACATAAAAGAAACTTTACTAAAGCTTAAAGCATACATTGCACCTCACACAATAATAGTGGGAGATTTCAACACCCCACCCTCAGCTATGGACAGATCATGGAAACAGAAACTAAACCGAGACACAATGAAACTAACAGAAGTTATGAACCAATTGGACTTAACTGACATCTATAGAACATTCCATCCTAAAACAAAAGAATATACCTTCTTCTCAGCACCTCATAGTACCTTCTCCAAAATAGACCATATAATTGGTCACGAAACAGGCACAAAACAGATACAAAAAGATTGAAATAATCCCTTGTACCCTATCAGACCACCATGGACTAAGACTTGTCTTTGACCTGGACAAAAACAACGGAAAGACCACATATACCTGGAAACTGAACAATGCTCTACTCAATGATAACTTGGTCAAGGAAGAAATAAAGAAACAAATTAAAGACCTTTTAGATTTAAATGAAAATGAGGACACATCATATTAAAATTTGTGGGACTCCATGAAAGCAGTACTAAGAGGAAAAATCATAGCTCTAAGTGCCCACAAAAAGAAAATGGAAAGAACATGCATTAATAAATTGACAGCACACCTGAAAGAGTTAGAACAAAAAGAAGCTAATATACCCAAGAGGAGTAGACAACAGGAAATAATCAAACTCAGGGCTGAAATCAACCAAGTTGAAACAAAAAGAACTATACAAAATATCAACAAAACCAGGAGATGGTTCTTTGAGAAAATCAACAAGATAGACAAACCCTTACCCAGACTAACCAAAGGGTGCAGAGACAGTGCTCAAATTAATAAAATCAGAACTGAAAAGGGAGACATAAAAACAGAAACAGAGGAAATAGAAAAAATCGTCAGATCCTACTACAAAGGCCTATACTCAACAGAATTGGAAAATCTGGATGAAATGGACATTTTTCTAGATAGAAACCAGATACCAAAGTTAAACGAGGAGCAGATAAATCATCTAAACAGTTACATAACCCCCAAAGAAATAGAAGCAGTCATTAAAAACCTCTGCACCAAAAAATGTCTGGGACCAGATGGTTTTAGTGCAGAATTCTATCAGACCTTCCAGGAAGACCTAATACCAATTCTCTTCAAACTATTCCACAGAATAGAAACAGAAGGAACAATACCCAATTCATACTATGAAGCTACAATTACGCTCATACCTAAGCCTCACAAAGACCCAACAAAGAAGGAGAACTACAGACCAATCTCTCTTATGAATATTGATACAAAATTACTCAATAAAATTCTCACAAACAGAATCCAACACCACATCAAAGCAATCATCCATCATGATCAAGTAGGCTTTATCCCAGGAATGCAGGGATGGTTCAATATTAGGAAATCCATCAATGTAATCCACTACATAAATAAACTCAAATAAAAAAACCACATGATCATCTCACTAGATGCTGAGAAAGCATTTGACAAAATTCAACATCCCTTCATGTTAAAAGTCTTGGAAAGATTAGGAATTCAAGGCCCATACCTAAACATAGTAAAAGCAATATACAGCAAGCCAGTAGCCAACATCAAACTAAATGGAGAGAAACTTGCAGCAATCCCACTAAGATCAGGGACCAGACAAGGCTGCCCACTCTCACCCTGCCTATTCAATATAGTACTGGAAGTCCTAGCTAGAGGGATTAGACAACAAAAGGAAGTCAAAGGGATACAAATAGGAAAGGAAGAAGTCAAAATTTCACTATTTGTGGATGATATGATAGTATACTTAAGTGACTCTAAAACTTCCACCAGAGAACTCCTAAACCTGATAAACAACTTCAGTAAAGTGGCTGGATATAAAATCAACTCAAACAAATCAGTAGCCTTTCTATACTCAAAAGATAAACAGGGTGAGAAAGAAATTATGGAAATGACACCCTTCACAATAGTTACAAATAACGTAAAATATCTTGGAGTGAATCTAACTAAGCAAGTGAAAGATCTATATGACAAGAACTTCAAGTCTCTGAAGAAAGAAATAGAAGAAGATCTGAGAAGATGGAAAGATCTCCCATGCTCCTGGATTGGCAGGATTAATATAGTAAAAATGGCCATCTTGCCAAAAGCAATCTATAGATTCAATGCAATCCTCATCAAAATTCCAAATCAATTCTTCATAGAGACAGAAAGAGCAATTTGCAAATTTATTTGCAACAACAAAAAAAACAGGATAGTGAGAACTATTCTCAACAAAAAAAGAACTTCTGGGGGAATCACCATCCCTGACCTCAACCTATACTACAGGGCAATAGTAATAAAAACTGCATGGTATTGGTACAGAGACAGGCATGAAGATCAATGGAATAGCACTGAAGATCCAGAAATGAGCCCACATATCTATGGACACTTGATCTTTGACAAAGGAGCTAAAACCATCCAGTGGAAAAGGGACAGCATTTTCAGCAAATGGTGTTGGTTCAACTGGTGGTCAACATGTAGAAAGATGCAAATCGATCCATTCATATCTCCTTGTACAAAGCTCAAATCCAAGTGGATAAAAGACCTTAACTTAAAACCACATACACTGAAACTAATAGAAGAGAAGGTGGGAAAGACCCTTGAATACCTAGGCACAGGGGAAAAGTTCCTGAACAGAACACCAATGGCTTATGCTCTAAGATCAAGAATTGACAAATGGGACCTAATCAAATTGCAAAGCTTCTGTAAGGCAAAAGACATTGTCAATAAGACAAATCGGCAACCAACAGATTGGGAAAAGATCTTAACTAATCCTACATCTGATAGAGCGCTAATATCCAAGATATACAAAGAACTCAAGAAATTATACTCCAGACAACCATATAACCCTATTAAAAATGGGGTACAGAGCTAAACAAAAAAAATTCTCAACAGAGGAAACTCGAATGGCTGAGAAGCACCTTAAGAAATGCTCAACATCCTTAGTCATCAGGGAAATGCAAATCAAAACAACCCTGAGATACCACCTCACACCAATCAGAATGGCCAAGATCAAAAACTCAGGTGCTAGTAGATGCTGGTGAGGATGCGGAGAAAGAGGAACATTCTTACATTGTTGATGGGATTGCAAGCTGGAACAACCACTCTGGAAATCAGTCTGACAGTTCCTCAGAAAACTGGACATAGCATTACCTGAGGACCCAGTTATACCACTCCTGGGCATATACCCAGAAGATGCTTTAACAGATAATAAGGACATATGCTCCACTATATTCATAGCAGCCTTATTTATAATAGCCAGAAGCTGGAAAGAACCAAGATGTCCCTCAACAGAGGAATGGATACAAAAAATATGGTACATCTACACAATGGAGTATTACTCAACTATTAAAAATAATGAATTCGAGAAATTTTTAGGTAAATGGATGGATCTAGAAATTATCATCCTGAGTGAGTTAACTCAATCACAAAAGAACACACATGGTATTTACTCACTGTTAAGTGGATGTTAGCCCAAAAGCTTGGAATAGCGAAGACTCAACCCTCAGACCACATGAAGCTCATGAAGAAGGAAGACCAAGAGGGGATGCCTCAGTTCTACTTAGAATGAGTAACAAAAATACTCAAGTGGGAAAATATGGAAACAAAACATTGGTCAAAAACTGAAGAAGGGGCCATCAGGAGACCATTCCACCTGGGTATCCATCCCATGTACAGTCACCTAAGCTAGACACTGATGTGGATGGCTGGAAGTGCATGCTGTCAGGAACATGATATAGCTGTCTCCTTAGAGGTCTGTCAAAGACTAACACATTCAGAGGACTATGCTCACAGTTAACCACTGATATAATCACGGGTTTCCCAATGGAGAACTTAGAGAGAAGATTGAAGGAGCAGAAAGGGTTTATGACCCCAGGAGGAAAGCAACAATACCAAACAACCAGAGCCCCCCAGGGTCTAAACCACCAGCCTGGGAGCACATAGGGAGGGACCCATGATTCCAGCGGTATATGTAGGGGAGGATGGCCTTGTCAGGCATAGGTGGGAGAGGAGTTTCTTGGTCCCATAAAAAACGAACACAGAGTGGGGGGGAGGTATGTGAGGGTAGGGAATGGGTAGTGGCGGGGGGGGGTAGTTGCGGTCACTGCCTCATAGAAACATGAGGAGGGGGGATGGAATAGGAGGTTTCTAGGTGGTGGGACGAAGTGGGGTAAGGGGATAAAATGTGAAAGGTAAATATAATACCCAATTTTAAAAAAAAGATGAAAAAGGGGAAAAAGGAGAAAAAAGAGAAAAGAAAAAAAGAGAAAGAAAAAAAGAAAAATAGATTTAATAGCACAAAGGAAAGGATTTAGAAATTTAGGAGGCAGTTTATGTTAATGGAAACAGTATAGAAACTGGAAAATCACACCCTCATAGAAGCACAAGGAGTGGGGATGGGATAAGGGGTTCCTGGGTGGTGGGGGGAATGGGATAAGGGGATAAAATTTGAAATGTAAATATTACAACGAATTTTAAAAAGGGGGAAAAAAGAAAAGTTGTTAGAACCAACATCTTTAAAAAAATGTCAGCCCTCTAGGAAAAAAAAATTTTTTTCTTGATACTAAAACTTTTTCTGAGAATTGTATATTGCAGAATACACAGCCTTGGTGTATCTACTCATCAAGCATACTGAGCAGACCTGCCCAAACCTCCGATGTCCTGGAATTCCATCTGGATGCAGTGAAGACACAGAGTCAGAGGCTTATCAATTTACTCTCCCCCCACCCCAACACCTCTTCTCTTATCTCAATGCCGATAATCAGCTTGAGGAAGTTAAAAGAAGAGTCAGCGCCCCTATTCCCTGGGCTTGGGGACTAAGGTGGTTAATATTGGGCTGTCTTTCTAGGGATAAGTAGTGGTTTCCTTGGAACAGGGAGGATTAACTAGGACTTATTGCATAGCCATAACCTATTGATAGAAATCTGCATAATTAATATCTAGATGAAGTTATAATTTCTTAAATGGTATAAAATTTACTTTGATTACAAATTTTAAGGTTTTTATTGGTACGAGCTTCTTATTAATATAAAAGTGAGATGAATATTGATACTCTCATGGGCATTATGCCTGTATAACACATTTAGGAATACAAAGCTTAGACCCAGTCCTTCTTTAACTTTTCTAACTGATTTGGAATGGTTCAGGGACTATAGCAAATTCATACCTTTGAGTTTATTGCTAGGGTGTTTTCTATATTTTACTTAGAAATAGCTGAGAGGAGTTAACAGACAACAGTCCAGGTTACCTTAAACATCAGAAGTCCATAGAATTGATGTTACAAATATTTATATATTAATATTCATTTTGATCAGAGACCTGTCTGCTCCTGACAGCTTCCTGTCTTGGATTCTAAGAAGAAATTGAGCATCTTTGGAGTTACTCCAGTTGTGCAATGACAGCCACTAGGCAAGAATTGCCTCTTTCCATCTACAGACAAATCACTGTCCAGAAAAGGACATACTTGCAGAATAGTCGACTGATTATATTTGCCTAGACAGAGTAACCAGCCCTTAATAATTCTGTATCACTATGGTCTGTCAGATGATTCTGGGCCAGAAGGCTGAAGATTTGATGCTCCAACGTTTGATAGTATAGGGGCTTTCCAGGTGTTCAGCGATCACTATAAATTGGCTAAATTTTAGAAGCTATGCTTAGTGCTTCCCATAATTTCAGTTAACTTAGTCATTTTGGATTTCTGACAGGGTTGAAGACCTATAGTCTCATAGCCAATCCTGGCTGTTTACTTTGAGAGAAAAGATCTGAGCAGATGGTTTTCAACTGACATTCATTCTAAAGCCAAGAAAAAAGCCAGGTTAAAAACTAGGTGTTTTAGTTAGGAGAGATGACAGAGGTTCTGGTTAGTCAACAAAATGATGGACTGGGTATTAGGACTATCTTGTACTTCACTGATACAATTAGGAATAATTATGCTCTAATTGTATTTAGAGAGAAAAGTTTTACTTTAACAGGAAGCATGATATGTAGGAGGAGCTAAGGGGGAAGGAGTACCAAGAGGAAGAGATGGAATAAGGAGAGGAGAAGATGAAGGAGAGGAGAAGCTAGGTGATGAGAGAGAGAAAGAGAGAGAAAAATAGGGGGGCATGGAGGCCAATGTTCACGTGTCTCCACCAGTCAAAGATAGTTGATATGTCTAGGTTGGGTATTGGGTTATACTTCTGAATGAGCATTACCAAACTTATAAAGCCTTTGATTAACATTTTTAAAAATTGTATAAAAGCAAAAAGGAAAAGTGGGCATGGGTTAGGTGTTCTCTAGGGAGGGGAAATGGGGAAAGGGATGGCATCTGAATTGTAAATAAAATATAAAAAAAAAAATAGAAAAATTCAAAGGCCTATGGAAACACTGACTGAGTTGTGATATCTCTGGTAAAAAAAAAGCCAGAGCTATGCCTCCCTCTACTAGATGAATTTCAATCAGACTCTTCTTGCACATTTTGGAGAAATCAGAAATGGAATGATTGTAAATTATTAGAAGAGTCACACTGAAAATGTAAATACCTAATACACAAGCTCAAGATATCTGTAGAAATAAAATCAAGACATGATGTAAATGGCACAATATAGCAAAAATATTTTAGAGTTCAAGTCATTTATTTCTCATAGCCTGTGTTTTTATTATTCTCTCATGTAATATATCCCACAGGATTTACACTCCCTAGTGCCCCACACCAAATACTATCCTTTGCTCCTTCATTTTCTTTCAGAAAATATCAGTCCTCCTAGTAATATCAACTGAACACACTATAACAAGATACAATAAGACCAGAAACAAACTGTCATATTAAGCTGGACAATGTAACCCAATCAGAGGTCGAGTCCCAAGAGCATGCAAAAGAGTCAGACACATTCACACCTACTGTTAGGAGTCTCACAGAAATCAGAGGTAAACAATTACACTACATGTCTAGAATACCTAGTACAAACCCATGCAAACTATGTGATTGCTGCTTTGGTCTCTGTGAGCACCTTTAAATCTTGCTGGGTTGATTCTATGGATTGTGTTTTTCTGGTATTATCCACCCCTCTGGCTTCTACAATCCTTCCTCTTCTACTTCCATAGGGTTTCTAGAGCACTGACTAATGTTCAGATTTGGGTCTCTTAACCTACTATTATTTGCTGTATAAGGAAATCTGTCTAATGGCAAATGGACTAAGAATAGATCTACATGTATAGCAGAATATACTTAGGAATTTTTTCATTGACTTTTTTTTTTTTTTTTTAGTCAGTGTTGTTTGGTTATAAACTAAGTCTCTAAGACATCTAAATTCCAGTATCTGGCTATCCAGTTAGTTTCAGACATGGGCTCCCTCTCATGACTAGGACCTCAATTTAGACCAGTTTTTGGTTGGCCATCGTTACAGGCCCTGAGCAACCATTGTCCCACTACGTCTTGCAGATAGAAAAGTTTGCCATTAAAAATTATGTGGTAAGATTGGTGTCCTAGACCAAACACTGGAAGCCTTTTCTGGTTACAGAAGATGCTTGGATCAGGCTCTGTGTCCTTTTTTATGGGACTCCTTGCTAGAGTCACCTTTATAGGATCCAGAAGTTCCCAGTGCACTAGGTTCCCACATTATCTCCTAAATAACTCCCTATTCTAGTAGTCTCTCTATGTACAATTTCCCCCCATCCCACCCTCCTAGACTTGATCCTTTTTGTTCCCATACTCATCTGCCCTGTGTTCACCCACAAAAAACTATTTGATTTTCCTTCTCCAAGGCAACCCCTGCCTCCTCACTAGAGCCCTCCTTGTTCTTAGCTTTTCTGGCTCTGTGGATTGTGGTGATATTATCTTTCGTTAACTGCTAATGTCCACTTAGAAGGAAGGAAGAACATGTCATGCATGACATTCTGGGCTTCATAGCCTATATCAGGAAAGTTTTTTTCCTAGATTCATCCATTTAACTGCAAATTTCATGATCTCATTTTTTTCTAACAGCTGAGTAATACTCCATTGTGTAAATATATCATATTTTCTTCATCTATTCTTTGAATATCTGGATTGTTTCCAGTTTCTGTTTATTATGAATAAATCTGCTAAGAACATAGCAGAGCAAGTGTTCTTGTGGTAAGATGGAGCATGATCAAGAGTAATATACCTGGATGTTAAGGTAGATTGATTTCCAATTTTCTGAGGAACTATCCTAATGACTGAAAAAAAATTGTACGTTTTCACTCCCACCAGCAATGGAATAGAATTCTTCTTTCTCTCAAACCCACATCAGCATGAACTGTCACCTGTGGTTTTGATCTTAGCAATTCTGATAGGTATAAGAATTTTAATGTAGTTTTGATTTACCTTTATCTGATGGTTATGGATGTGGAACATGTCTTTAAGTTTTCTCAGCCATATCATAGTCCTATACTGAGAATTCTCTGTTAGATCTGCTGTCCACTTTTATTTTGATTATGTTTAACGTATTGAGTTCCCTATATATTTTCTATGTAGACCCTCTAGAGGTTAGAGCTGAGCAGTTCCTGTGGATATAGAAAAAATTCTACTTTATTTAATCTCCTGATATTTTACAATGAGATGCTAAACAATTTCCTACCGCAGAGACAATCAGAAGGCAAGTCAGCTAAAATAAAGCAACTAAAATTTAAAATAGGTAAACACTTTACTATTAAACAACAACCATATATATTTCCTAAGATTACACCAACACTTTTCCCCCTTCTCTGCCTCAAGAAGAACCAAACGAGAAAAAAGAACAGAGAGAACTGACCCTAAGCAATTTTAGTCTTCTTTTACATGACGAATAAAGATGTTAAAAATCTCTTTAAGAGTTTCTCAGCCATTCAAAATTCCTCTGTTGAGAATTTTCTATTTAGCTCTGTACCTTGTATTTTAATTGAGTAATATTGTTTTTTTGGAGTGAAAGGCAAGTGTAAGAATATAAGCAACAGATATCAAGGTTACATGGCATCATCAGGATCCAGCTCTCCTACCATAACAAGCCCTGGACACCCCATTACACCAGAAAAGCAGGATTCAGAATTAAAATCACTTTTCATGATGATGATAAAGGACTTTTAAGGTGGACACACATAACTCCCTCAAAGAAATACATGAGAACACAAATAAAAAGGTAGAAGCCCTTAAAGAGAATACACAAAAATCCCTTAAAGAATTACAAGAAAATGCAACCAAACAGGTGAAGAAATTGAACAAAATCATCCAGGACATAAAAATGAAAATAGAGACTATAGAGAAATTACAGTCCAGGATCTTCTGGCTTTTATAGTCTCTGGTGAGAAGTCTGGTGTAATTCTTATAGGTCTGCCTTTATATGTTACTTTACCTTTTCCTTTACTGCTTTTAGTATTTTTTCCTTTGTTTTGTGCATTTGATGTTTTGATTGTTATGTGATTGGAGGTATTTCTTTTCTGGTCTAGTCTATTTGAAGTTCTGTAGGCTCTGTATGTTCATGGACATATGTTTCTTTAGATTAGGGAAGTTTTCCTCTATAATTTTATTGAAGATATTTACTGGCCCTTTAAGTTGTGAATCTTCACCCTCATCTATACCTATTATCCTCAGGTTTGGTCTTCTCATTGTGTCCTGGATTTCTTGGATGCTTTGGGTTAGGAGCATTTTGCATTTTGCATTTTCTTTGACAGTTGTGTCAATGTTTTTGATGGTATCTTCTGCACATGAGATTCTCTCTTCTATCTCTTGTATTCTGTTAGTGATGCTTGCCTCTACAACTCCTGATTTCTTTCCTAGGTTTTCTATCTTCAGGGTAGTCTCCCTTTGAGATTTCTTTATTGTTTCTACTTCCATTTTTAGATCCTTGGTGGTTTTGTTTAATTCCCTCACCTGTTTGGTTGTGTTTTCTTAAAATTCTTTAAAGGATTTTTGTGTATCCTCTTTAAGGGTTTCTACCTGTTTACCTGTGTTCTCTTGTACTTCTTTAAGGGAGTTGTTTATGTCCTTCTTAAGGTCTTCTGTCATCATCATGAGAAGTGATTTTAATTCTGAATCCTGGTTTTCTGGTGTGATGGTTCAGGACTTGCTATGGTGGGGGAACTGGGTTCTGATGATGCCAAGTAACTTTGGTTTCTGTTGCCTATGTTCTTGTGCCTGCCTTTCTCCACATGGTTAACTCTAGTGCTACCTTCACTCACTGTCTCTGACTGGAGCCTGTCTTTCCAGTTATCTTGCTTGTATCAGAACTCCTCAGAGTTTAGCTGTCTCTGTGATTCTGTTATCCTGATCTCCTTGGTGGAAGAACTCCTGGGACTCAGGCTGCCTCTGGGATCCTGAAATCCTGCTGCTCTGAGTGCAGTGGCTCCTCTAGGATGGCTCAGGATATGATGTCTTCATGGGAGCAGACCAGATAGTTATTCCCTGCTCTGATTATAGTGGCTCCTCTAGAATGGCTCAGGATATGGTGTCTTCACAGAATCAGACCATCAAGGTGTCTGCCCCAGCCAAAAGGATCAAGTGAGGGGTGGAAAGGGATTGGTAGTCTGAAGGAGTGGGTTTTGGGTAGGTGATGGGTCCTGAGCTCCCCAGGCTCCCAGGTGTAGCTCTGGGGCATAGGGTAGTGGGAGAGGGTTCTTACCCACTGCTCTGATTGCAGTGGCTCCTCTAGAATATCTCAGCATATGGTGTGTTCATGGGAGCAGACTAGCTATGTGTCTGCCCCAGCCAAAAAGACCAAGCTAGGGACTTGGTTAGATTCACAATAAGGTATTTTATATTATTTCTGACTGTTGTGAAAGGTATCATTTTGCTAATTTCTTTCTCAGCCTGTTTATCCTTCGAGTAGAGGAAGGTTACTTCTTTGTTGGAATTGAATTTATATCCAGCCACTTTGCTGAAGTTATCAGGTTTAGGAGTTCTCTGGTGGAAGTTTTGGGGTCACTTAAGTATACTATCATATCATCTGCAAATAGTAATATTTTGAATTCTTCCTTTCCTATTTGTATCCCTTTGACTTCCTTTTGTTGTCTGATTGCTCTGCCTAGGACTCCCAGTACTATATTGCATAGGTAGGGTGAGAGTGGGCAGCTTTGTCTAGTCCCTGATCTTAGTGGGATTGCTTCAAGTTTCTCTACATTTAGTTTGATGTTGGCTACTGGTTTGCTGTATATTGCTTTTATTATGTTTAGGTATGGGCCGTGAATTCCTGATCTTTCTAAGACTTTTGTCATGAAGGGATGTTGAATTTTGTCAAATGCTTTCTCAGTATCCAGTGAGATGATCATGTGGTTTTTTTCTTTTCAGTTTGTTTATATAGTAGATTATGTTGATGGTTTTATAACTGACCTTAAGAGGAATTTAGCATATGGTATATGGCATACAGAAGAAGACATTTTTATTTTATTCTAAATCAGGCTCTCTCTTTTCTAGCATTCCATAGGCATGAGTCACCTATCAGATAAATGTATGCCTAAGCAAAGAACCTATAGGAAGCCATACATGCATGCATTCAAATCGCACCCCAAGGACCCACAGACCATGTTTCATTTTACAAACTATTTGTGGCTCTAACAAAAACAAAACTATAGCACAGATGTACTCAGTTGGTTATAAGATGTTGCACCATCTAGAGTAAATTCTAAAAATATTATATATTTATTAACTGATTTTTTTAAATGTGAATTGTGTTTGTGCCTGGGTGAATTTATGTAAAGTAGATGTATGCAGGTTAAGAGGAATCAAGAAGGGGAGAGAGTTATGAGCCACTTAATGTGGTTGCTAGGAACGAAATATACATCCTTATTAAGAGGAGATTCATCCTTTAAGTATTCATTGTAAGGAGAATCATACCAAGAGCTATGTACTATGCACTCATACAATTCATTAGACTGTAGCAGTTAGTACTCTATGTAGAAATCTTCCTGAAAAGAATCATGACTTCCATTGAGCCTTCAGCTAGGCTGATTAATTTATAAATTTCTCAGTGTTTATGGAGAAGAAGGAATCACAGATACAGGAATTAACTACAGTTTTCTTTGGAAAATTTTATAACCTTTAATAACCATTCATCCTTCCCACATCTCTGTCTGGCTACTGCTTTGTGATTAACAGGTAAAAGGTTTTGTCGATGTTCTATTTTGTGACTTTCTACCACCAACCACCATACTAAGATTGTTGTCATCACATGAGGCCTACAGCAGTAATTTCACCACTATGAATTAATGTTCCTATTGATATTTCTAGCAATGCACTGAATGAAGGAAACTAGACAGAAAAGTAGTGATGGCCATTTACCACAAGAATGTTGATATACTGAAGATTGGAAGGGAGCACTGAAGTTATAAAAACACATATGTAGTTATCAATGATCAGTTATTACTTAGTTGGGTGTTCTTAGTCAAAATTCTACCACTTAGGTACAGTACACAAACAGGGAGACACAGCAAGTCATGAGCTAAATTATAATGGAAAGATTTAAATATTGTTTGTTCCATATTAGAACTCAAGAAATTGAGACAAAGTTTCTGCAACTCAAACCCTGAGTCTTCAGCTGAAGTATATGTCTTCAAATCTATAAAGCAGTTCTTTTTAGAAATATGTACACTTGATATTAGAGTAGCTACTCCAGCTTGTTTCTTGGGTCCATTTGTTTGGAATACCTTTTTCCAGCCCTTTACTCTGAAGTAATGACCATCTTTTTTTTTTTTTTTTTTTTTTTTTGCTGAGATGTGTTTCTTGTATGCAACACACTGATGGATCCTGTTTACCCATCCACTCTGTTAGCCCGTGTCTTTTTTTTTTTCCCAATCATGTAGGTATAATTTATTTATGTTGGAAATACTACATATATCACAGTTCTTAAGGAAAGAGATATGCCCCAAAGTTTGCATTTACACACCTCAGCTATGCTGAGGATACTCTCCTAAGGTTTAACATTAAGACTCAGAAACTTTAGGGTCTTATACACTGGTTATCAGCCATGCTGGGTATGGCCATCTGTCAGACAAAGGGGCCTAGTCCCTTCCATGAGTCATGTCCTGAGTCACCTGGATATCATAACAACAAGAGCAGAAGGGCTGGCTAGAGAGAAGTATGGTTTGGCCAGTTAATATTGACGTCTTAGAATCTTGGAGGTGGGGGGTGCATGTGCTGTAAGAGGCCACCTTCAGAAGGCTGATGGAACTAGACTACAGAAGCTGTGAAACAAGCTGTACTGACCAGGGCAGACTTTCCTAGAGAAGTATCAGCTATCGGTTTCATACAATTCCCATTTCCAAGGAGACAAGGGCCCTGTTTGGTATGTAGAGAGACTAACAAGGAAGCAGATGAAGGGCAGGAAAAGAGCCTTTAGTACTCATGCCACTGCCAGAGGAACTTCATCTTACCTGAGGACATCTTTTAGAATATGAAGGGGCCCCAGGCATGTAGGCCCAGGAATGTTTGCCTGGCACCAGTGCCATGTCTGAGGCTCAAGATGGGTACAGGATACACAATGGCTGGGCATGTTGGTTATGGGAGGACAGCTCCAGGGTCCTGTGTCCTAATACCATTTCTGATTCTACATAAGAGGTAGAGCAACCTTGGGCTGTTGCAGATACATGACCACCCCCCCAGCCCCCATCTTCTCCACCTGCCATCTGCACTTCAATCAAGCCTGACTGAACACACACATAACTAAAGTGGAGGGCAAAACTGGAGTTTAACTGTCTCATCCTTGACCAAGAGGATGACCAGCACCCACCTTTCTCTGTTCAGCTGCCCATCACCTTTCTTTTACAGACTGTGGCTCTCAACATGTTCAGCTGTCAGGGATGACAGTAGGATCCAGAAAGCACTGCTGTGGGAGTAGTCCCAGGTTGCCCAAATCCAGTTCTGAGCAGGGGAAGTCTACACAGTATGATTACCACTACTAGGGCAGGTCTAGCAGAGAATGCTCAGTATAGAGCTTCTGGGAGATGTCATAAACATGCTCAATGAAGGGCAGGGCCTCTCCCAGCATCTCCACTTTTCTGCTCCCCTTCCGAGTCCCCTTCGCCTGTGAAAGAGACACATGAGGCAGTGTTCGGGTGGTTACTACAACGAGGCTTTATTCTTGTATCAGCAGAAGCTGAAGACCCCAAGCCCAGGAAAGGCACTGCTATATGTACCCTAGAGTGGTGTGTTCACTTCTGATTGGCTGTTCACTCATTACCCCATATTACGCCCCAGGATGGGCAGTGGCTTGGCGCGCTTTTGCCTTTTGCACCTGTGCAGTTAGTTGTTGACTTGTGGGAGCACCAAATTCCCGCACCATCTTGTAATGGCGAATGTTGTCAACGCTCACCGTGGCTCTCTACATCTCCCCCTATCTATTTTATAAAGATGGAACGGCCTTTTGCCTATCAAGCGTGGCACCAACTCAGCGAGGGAAAGCAGAGGCCTGATCCCCTGTAAAAATGAGATATTGTAATGGGTTTCTTTTCTTGTCGTCGTGCAATGAGTAATACTTCCCATACCAATCTCGATGCCTTTGTCGGGGAAAGGGAGCCTCCTCCCTGGGGCGCCACCAGGAGAGGAGGTGTTTGGCATCAAACCTATGTGCAATCAGGCATACTTTCGGGAAATCTATCCACACTCGTGGAACATTCCCTGTCGAGTACCCACTCGCAAACACCTCTAAATATTCAGGTACCACAGTTATTCAGGCAAGGGCTGGCTAGACTTAGACCTCTCATCAACCCAGTGCAATGGGCTGAACCCTTGGGATGCATCAACTGAGTGGGAGGAGCCAGAGGCAGGGAAAGGAGATAAGAGGAGGAGAGCCGTTGGGAAGTGAGGAGTTGGCAGTTGGTCGAAGCAGAGGGCAGTTGGTGGAGAGAGAGAAGATGAAGAAGACCTTGACCTAGGAAACCGCAAGTTGTTAAGAGCTCTCTTAGCCGGGGAATAGTGTAGTTTAATGGTAAATCTGTCCAATCTAGGCATGCAGCATTCATTTGATATTTATTGACTTGTGTCTTTGTTCTATGGACTCCCCATGGGCAAGAGATTTACTGCAACAAAGGAGTTGTTGGATAGGATGAAAAGAAATGGAGGATACACACAAACTGGAGTGAGGCATTACAGTTAAGGGTATAAGAGAAATTCTGTTTAGCAGAAGCGGCGCCTTTTAAGAAGGCAAGGGCATAGGTTTTGGAAAAGTAGATAGGAGAGCCATCTAAATTCACTATATATACTAGGAACCCGATTTAGGAGAGTCCAAATGAGAACTGAGAGCGTCTGCAGAGGAATCCTTCGGGGGGAGGGGGGGAGTCATTTTCAGGAACCGCAAGTCGCTGCGTCAGTCGCTCTGGCAGCCAAAATGGGTTGTCTTCTTCCTGTGGAAAAACACAGACCGCTCCCCTGGATCTCATTGAAATAGGATCCAGGCCTTTCCATTGACCAGTCAAAACATCTTTCCATTTTATCATTTCTTTTGGCCTAGTTGGTTCCAGGCAATGGCGATCAGCCACAGTGTTGCCCTGACTGTCAAAATTCAAAAAGTTGAGAGTAAAAAGTGCCAGAGAAACAGTAACCCGTGGCACCGTGGGCAGAGCTTCCTCAACTTCTCCTTTTTGTTTTATCAAATAAGTTTTAAGGATATGATGAAGACGCTCAATGATGCCCTGTCCCTGAGAGTTGTAAGGAAGACAAGTCAGGTGTGTCACATTCATTTGGAAACAAAATTGTCCAAACTTTTGAGAAGTGTAGGCTGGTCCATTGTCAGTTTTAAGGATTTTAGGCTTTCCCCAGGCACTCCGAGCCTCGAGACAATGTTGAATAACATGGGCCTCCTTTTCTCCAGTCAATGGAGAGGCTAACATAACTCCAGAACAGGTATCAAGGGAGACATGCAAATATTGTAATTTGCCAAAGGATGGGATGTGAGTAACATCCATTTGCCAGATCTGTAATGGCCTAATTCCCCGAGGGTTAATTCCAGTATGGGGAACAGGTAGGAATTGACAGCAGTTTTGGCACTGAGTCACGATATCTCTAGCCTCTTTTCTAGTGATGTTAAATCGACATCGTAGTGTCTCAGCTGTCACATGAAAACTTTTATGAAAGGATTTAGCCAAATCCAATTTTGGTGAAAGGGCAATTGCAATCAACTTTATGGCTCCATCTGCCAGGTCATTTCCATGGGACATAGGTCCCGGTAAGCCTGAGTGAGCCCTAATATGAGTTATAAAGACTGGGAATCTTCGCTTAGCCAGGGTAAGCTGAATCTTTTGAAAAACTTTTACAAGTCTGCTAGATGTCTTAATTAACCCAGCAACTTCTAATGCTTTCACTGCATTAACCACATAGAAGGAATCTGAAACAATATTTAAGGGACCTGGAAAGATTTCCAGAACCTCTGACACCACTAAGCATTCCACAATTTGAGGTGAGGTTTCATGGTACTGTTTGGATGTAACCTTATCATTAACCACATAGGCACCCACTCCTCTTTTAGAGCCGTCCGTATAAACTACCATTCCATCTTTGGACATCATTGTGTCCTGAGACACAATATGTGGAAATATGATAGCTTGAGTTAAGGCAAATTGTAAGATGGGATGCTTAGGATAATGATTATCTATTTGACCATTGAAGGACAATTTGACCTTTGAAAGTTTTTTGAAGTTTGGACAATTTGACCAACACTGCCCAAACATCAGAGGTCGCTGTTAATATTTGGACTTGATGGGCAGTATAAGGCACTATCAAAACCTTAGGCTCCCTTCCAAAATGGGTAATGGCTGATTTTAGTCCATGAAGGGCAAGCTGAGCGACTGAATCTGGATACCTTTCAATAATCTTTTCGGGAGAAGCATTGGGATGAATCCATAACAAAGGCCCCTCTTGTCATAATACAGCGGTGGGTAAGCATCTAGTTTTGAAAACACATAAATCAAAGGTTTTGGTTTCATCTATGGGTTTCAACTGGGCATCTTGTAAAGCATTTTCTACTGTTGTAGAGCACGGCTCGCAGCCGGTGTTAAGGCCCTCGGTGAGGAAATATGAGCATCCCCTTCCAAAATATCAAATAAAGGTTTCAGCTCGGCCGAGGGAATTTTTTAAAATGGTCTTAACCAATTTATATCACCTAATAATTTCTGAAAATCATTCAAAGTATGTAAATGGTCTCTACGAATCTCCAATTTCTGAGGAATTATCTTTTCTGGATAGATAACTGTCCCTAAAAAGGAGCCAATTTCTGAAAATTGAACTTTCTCAGTAGCAACATGTAGACCCCACTGTTCCAAGGTGTTTAATAATAAGGGTATCAGGTCTGTAAAGTACTTAAATCCTTATGACACATAATAATGTCATCTGTGTAATGGGCCAGCAGCAGAGAGGGAAATTGTCTCTTAATTGGCTCGAGGGCCATTTGTACATACAGCTGACATATAGTGGGGCTGTTGGCCATGCCCTGAGGCAGAACTTTCCACTGATATCTTTTATCAGGTTCAAAATGATTAATAGTAGGTAGTGTAAATGCAAATCTTGGTCTATCTTGTGAACACAAAGGAATTGAGAAAAAACAATCTTTATTATCTATAATTATGATTTTCCACTGCTTAGGCAAGGCAGAGAGTAAAGGCAAGCCTTGTTGCACAGAGCCAAATAGTTGCATCTGTGCATTGACGGCTCTTAAATCATGTAAAAGTCTCCACTTTCCGGATTTCTTTTTAATGACAAATATGGGTGTATTCCAGGGAGAGGTAGAAGGTTGTAGATGACCGAGCTGCACTTGTTCTTTAATTAGTTTTGTAGCAGCTTCCAATTTTTCAGAGGATAGGGACCACTGAGGGACCCACATGGTCTCCTCTGTGAGCCAGGGTATGGGCATAGAACCCTCAATGGCAACTAGGGAAAACCCAGGCCTTGTCTTCTTGTGTTTGATTCTTATGAGACAGGATCTAACCTTCCTTGTTCGTTCCTGCCAAGACCCTTCCCTTCTTTGAATCCCATTCTGTTTATAATGTTTATAGCTTGTGGGGAGTACTCACTGGTCAGAACTAGCCCTAGGTCTTGTAAGATGTCTCTTCCCCAGAGATTGACAGGGAGAGGAAGAACATAAGGTATAAAACTTCCTGTTTGACCTTCTGGTGCCTGCCAAGTCAACGAGCGAGAACTGACTGTGGGGCTGGCCTCGTATCCCAATCCTTGTAGGGAATGGGGCAATCGTGTAACAGGCCATGCCTTAGGCCACCAATTAGAAGAAATAATACTTTTATCCGCTCCCGAGTCCAGAATTCCAGTAAAATTCTTCCCCTCTATTGCTAGCTGTAAGGTGGGTCTAGTTTTAAGGTCAACCACCAGATGAGCGAAGTCAGTTCCTGAGGAACCAAGCCCGTGAGCACCTCTAAGCTTCTCGGTGGATGAAAAACAATCATGCGAGCTTGGAAGGACAACCAATTGAGCAATCCTGTCCCCAGGGGAGATGAAGAATACTCCTTGTGGGCTAGAACAGAGAACTTGAAGTTCTCTGGTATAATCCTGATCTATTACATTGGGGTGTATCACAAGTCCTTTTAAAGTAAGAGAGGAGCGGCCTAAAATAAGGCCGGCACTTCCCCCTGGCTGGGGGCCTCTATAATCAACCAGGATCAGCTGCACCCCCATGTGTGGCATTAGTAGGACTCGGGAGGTGGATCGGAGGTCCACTCCTGCGGAACCCCTTGTGGCTCTGCAGCGAAAAGAGTCCCCTGAGTGTTCAGCAGTGTCCCATATCTTTTGGGGCCCTGGGATCTTAGGCCCGTATATCCGTTTTTTGAAAAATTTTCTTCCTTAATGGCTGAGGGATTTGGAGGGAGGATCTGACCTCTTATATCTCTAACAGAGTGGCAATCCCGAGCCAGATGATAGCCCTTTCCACACCTGGTGCACAGTTTTGATGGTATTTCATTATTTGGGCACTCTTTCTTCATATGTCCCGCCTTCCCACAGGCAAAGCATCGGGCCATACGTTTTGAAGGGAATTTTCCACGATTCTGACCTTTAAGAAGGACTGCAGCCATTTCTAAGTTTGCTGATGCAAGTCTGGCATTAGTAAGGGGACCTCCTAAGCAGTGACAGGCTCTCAACCAGTCTTGTAACCCTCTGTTCCTACAAGGGGCAATGACTGTGCGGCATTCCACTGTAGCATTTTCAAAGACCATTTGTTCTATCAATGGCATCACCTGTTCCGGGTCACCAAAAATCCTACTTGCTGCCTCAGTCATTTGGGCCACAAAATCAGAAAAAGACTCATTAAATGTCTGAATTATATTGGACAAATAAAGGTTACTGCCTTCCTTCCTAGGGAGAGACTTCCATGTCTTTATTGCAGCTGATGCTATCTGCTCGAAAACCTGCCAGGGATGAGCGGTCTGGTCGTTCGCGTGTACACCAACTCCAGCCAGCATGTCAAAAGTCCATAATTGTTGTCCCTCAGTGTTTGCATTAATCCTGGCTTGTGCTTGCAGTGCCTCATGCCACAAGGCCTTCCACTCTAGGTATTGGCCCATATTGTTAAGTATCGCCTTCACTGTGTCCTGGCAGTCTCCTGGTGTCATAGCAGCTGTACTTAATCTCTCCACTTAGGATAGGGTAAAATTAGCCCCAATTCCATATGCGTGTACTGCCTCAGCTAATTCTTTGACCTGCCTATACTCTACTAGGGCATGAACACGAGCGCCTTCTGCCCCTTCAAAAACCGGAAATGCCAGCTGTAGCTGTCTCCGATCTCCTGGGCTGAGAAATGAATTAGAGATGCTGCCCGAGGCATAGGCCAGAGGCAAGGGTGGGGCCGAGGGACTCGAGGTCTTTCTTAGTCTTATCTCAGAATGGTTATTTTTTACATAGGCACCTGCCTCCTGCTCTAGGCTTTCTTCATCGAAGCTGCTAAGGTCTATGGGGGCAAGCTCCTTAATGGGGCATAGGGGTGACCTTTTGACCTCTACTCTCTCTTCACTAGCCGGTTAAGGGTCCTTAACCTTAACAGGCCCTGCAGTGGCCCCTGTTCCTTTTGAGTACTCCTTTCTTTGACCAGGCTTCTTGGCCTGTCTCTGTTGCCCAGGCTTTTTTGCCTGCTTCTCCTTTCCAGGCTCTTTGGCCTTATCTTTTTCCCCAGGCTCCTTGGCCTGATGCCGGCTAACACGCTCTGTTTCTGATACCCTGGAGTGGACCTCTCCTGAAACCTCTTGACTTGCACTAATAGTTGTGCTGTGAGCTGGATCCCCACAACACAAATAAGCCAAAGGCAAAAGCAACACAAGCAAGAGGCCAACTAGAGCAGCGGCAGCAATGGGTGAAAATCCACCCGCAACGAAGGCTTCCATCCCAAACATATCTCTCAGAGACAAACCTTGATCCTGTAGTCTTTTAACCCGCCCCGAATCTCGGGGGGGGGTGTCTCCATGGCACCTTGAAATTCCCAGGTTTCAATGCCAGATGTTCCGAGCCCTTTCCGAGTCCCCTTTGCCCACGAAAGAGACACATGAGGCAGTGTTAGGGTGGTTACTACAAGGAGGCTTTATTCTTGTATCAGCAGAAGCAGAAGACCCCAAGCCCAGGAAAGGCACTGCTATATGTACCCTAGAGTGGTGTGTTCACTTCTGATTGGCTGTCCACTCATCACCCCATATTATGCCCCGGGATGGGCAGTGGCTTGGTGCGCTTTTGCCTTTTGCACCTGCGCAAAGTTGTTTACTTGTGGGAGCACTGGCTGCCCGCGCCATCTTGTAATGGCAATGTTGTCACCGCTTCCCGCGGCTCCCTACACGCCACTGCTTGTTCACAGGACCCAACATTCATGGCCTCAAGTAAGACCTTGCTTGAGGGCAAGGCACAGAAGGCCACAGTGACAGCTTACAGTACTATCCAGGAGTGATAGACAGCCAGTGTGGCATTATAGGCCTCACTGCAGAGTGTGGAGGTACGAGCATCCTCAGAGCTGGTGCGCAGGCCTTCCAGGAACAGCTGTAGCCAGTGCAGAGCACGATGTAGGCACAGCATAGTCCAGCAGCCCGAATTAGGGTGTCATGGACGGGAGTGGCGATCTATGTCTAACAGCTTATTGCTCGCCTTGTAGCCTACCATGGACTGCAAGCTAGTATAATGTTCAGACTGTGGGCCGCTTCTCAGATGCTCCACTATCTGCAGCTTTGAAACCACATCCTTGGAAATGAATGAGAAGATAGACCCCAGGCTGTTCAGAAACCTGAGATGGGTTCCAGTGGTGGGGGAGTGGTGGTCTCTACTCCCGTGGAGGGCAAAGATGCAGCAGAGGCCAGAGATGGGGAGGGTTGATCAAAACTACAATTAGGCTGTGGGAAATGATTCTTTTGCCCTTCCATTCTGGTGGTCTACAGAGATGTGGCTCTGCTGCCTGATCCATGTCAGGTAAGGGTCCCCATCCCCATGCTTTCCCCCCAAGCTTGGAGCCTGCGGTTGAGCAGAAACCTCGCCGATGTCTTTTAATTGAAGAATTCAGACCATTGATGTTGACAGATATTAATGGCCGTGAATATTAGTTCCTGTTATTTTGATAGAGGCAGTGGTACTGTGTATGTCTGTGTGTGTCTGTGTATGTGTATATGTTTGTGTGTGTGTGTGTGTGTGTTTCTCTTCTTTTGGTTTTGCTGGTGTGGAATTATCTATTTCTGTGCTGTTTGGGTCTAATTATTATACTTATAATAGAATTTTTGTTCTAGTGTTCTCTATAGGATTAGAAAGGTAGAAATATATTGTTTAAATTTCCTAGGTTCTCTATCTCCAGGATTGCATCAGTTTGTATTTTCTTTATTGCTTCTTTTTCTATTTTCAGATCTTGAACAGTTTTGTGTGTTTCTTTCACCTGTTTAATTGTGTTTTCTTGTATTTCTTTAAGATATTTATTTATTTTCTCTTTAATGGTATCTGTTATCTTAATAAGATTAGACATGAGGCCGTTTTCTTGCAATTCAGGGGTGTTAGGATGTTTGGAGGTTGCTGTTATAGGATAGCTAGGCTCTAGTGGTGCCATATTACTCTGGCTTTTGTTGACTGTATTTTTACACTGGCCTTTAGCCATCTGATTATGCCTAGTTTTTGTAGCCCTGGTAGTTCTTTAGGGGAGCAGCCCTCCAAGGAAGCAGGTAGAACTGGTGGTCCCTGCTGGTTGTAGGCTTCTGTTTGTACTTGACAGCAGAAGGCCTCCAGGAATATAGGTAGACTTCTGGACCAAAAAATGGAGTAGAGTAGGCAGCACATTGCTTGAAACTGCTGGTTATGCCCAGATATACAGGTAGGAAATTGGGGTTGGGGGTCTCATTTGGTGGTCACTGATAGTTGTCACTAATGAAGCTCACCACTGCTAGGTTTTCCCAGAGAAGTTGGTAGGAAGGGAATTGGGGTAAGGTTCTCACCTGGTAATCCTTGATAGAAGAGAAAGTGGGGAATAGCCTTAAATGCATTTACAGAGGAGAGAAACTGCTGAATGAATAAAAAGATTAAATTGAAACTAGTTTCAAGACAATGAAGAAAAATTATTGACATTACTGAACCTGAAAGTCAAGATGATGCCAGTTATGGCCGGTCCAAGTGACTCAATGGTATCAGGAAGCTAGTCTTTCCATCTCTTGGTTCAGATTTTTTTGAATATGGCTTTCATGTCAGGTTACATTTCCCTATGGTAATGAAAAAAAAAGAGGCCAGAAGCTCTGGATGATGTACCAAGGGTTGAGAGAAGCCATATTGAGTTAAGAGAAGTCCTATTCAGTGCACTCGTACAAATTTCAGTAGGATTGGGAATAGGGTATTTGTTTATATAGTCCTATGCTAGGTATGTTGGTTCATGTCCATAATATCTGCACTGAGGCTGAAGCAAGAAGATTATATATTTAAGGATATCTATCCTTGTCTACATAGGGATTTAGAAGATTCCATCTGACACCAAAAATAGGTGGCAAACAAATGTGGGTAGCAAACACTTTGGATGTCAGCACTTGAGAGGGAGAATAGTTGGAGCTCTGTGAGTTCAAGGATGGTCTGGCCTATATAATAATTTTCCAACTAGTTAGAGCTACACAGGGAGACCTTGTCTCAAAACCAAAACATTATAAATTATTATCGCATACTTCCTATCATGCACAAATATAAATGTTTACACAGGAATTCAATGGTTCAAGAACTTTATACTATTACTCTATATTTATAAGATCTGTATGCCAGTCCAGCTTTAACTGACTATATACATAGAAAGACTTTGAAGTTAGAGTCTTCCTGCTCCACTGTGCACCACTATGACCAATTTTTGCAGTGCTGGAGATGAACTTCAGGGACTCAAGCATGCCAGGAAAGCACAATAAGAAGCTAATCTCAAGCCCATTTTCCTCTTCTGTTTTAAAAGAGATTCTACTATGTAACCCATGCTAGACATCAAACTGTTCCTATCTCAACTTCCTGAGTAATACAGATGGGAGCTTCTTGCACAGCACATAGTAATCAAATTTTACTTTATGGTGTCACAATGAAGCAGTGACATAATTTTTGAGGATTGTGACATCACAAGGAAAATCATATGTTATAGTGAAGCCAGTTTTGCTATGTCAGAAAATGCTTTAATGATGTCACAGTGCAGTTTGGTGGTATAACACTGTTCTGTTATATCACAATTCAACATTGTGATAGCATAATTCAGCATTGCCGTGCCATCATTGCATGATAATATATATGTAATATGGCAATGTGTTGACTCAGTGGAGCATTATGACTTCATTCAAGCAAAATTCAACACTATAATAGCACAATGAATCATTGTCAGTCCAGTTGAGCATCTAATATAATGATTCATGTTTGTGATGTCACCATCACAATATCTTTGTGATATTATAATTTAATATTGTAAGGATACAACAGAATATTTTGATAACAAAACAAATCAATGTGTCAATGCACAGTGGCAAATGGTGGAGCCCTGCACTGTTTTAGTGAACATTCTGGTGTCTGTAGAGCATTTTGATATCACAAGAGCCCTGTAGGGTCACATCTCATAACAGAATAGTGATCCTTTAAACATCTCATCTCAATGTATCTTTGTGACATCACAAAGAGACATGTGATATGACATCTGAGTATTGTGATGACACAATGATATACTGAGATTGCCTGAGGCAATGATGTGATGACAACTGGATAATGTGACACCATATTGACATTGTGATGGCTGTTTAATTTTACATGTTTGGATGTTTTATTCCATGCATGTCTGGGCACCATATGTATGCCTGGTGTAATTTAAAAAGTTTAGACAAAACAGTATTTTGTGGCCACGCTGTCACACACTACAGCTTCCACAATGGATTTTTTTCTTTGGGTAGTAGATTGCAATGGCAAAGAACAGGTAAAAAGGGTTGTGGAGATTAGTGGAATTCGCAAGCATAATATGAAATTCACATAAGTCAATAAAATGTTTTTTAAAAACCTGTGTGCACTCCCAAACACATGTATCTCAAGCTGCTCTTCAACTCACTATGTAGCAAAGAATGACTGAACTTCTGACACCCTACCTCTAACTCTCCAGTGTTGAGGTTACAAGCTTATCACCACCACAACTAATTTCTGCAATGCTAGGAATGGAATCCAAAGCTTTATACATGGTAGGCATGATGGACTCTACCAGCTGAGCTATGTTGAAAGCCTCAAGTATTCTTTAATTGGATCAACAGGACACTAGATCCTGTCCTAATATGAACTATAGTTTTCCAAAATTAGCCTTTAAAAAAGTAAAGAACAAGGTTAAAAATACAAAATGAATAAATTGCTTGAAAAATAGTTCCAGCTGAGTATAGTATCACATGAAGGAAACTAGCATTCTGGAGTTGAGGTAAGAAGATTGAGAGCTCAAACACATCATTAGGAAGAAAAACAAGAAAGAAGGGTAAGTCCAAGATGTTGATATCAGTATGTACGGCTTAAAAATGGCACAATTCTTAGTGCAGTGCTTACTTTGTGTTGCTAATTAAGGATTCATAAGTAAATAAAATTTGTTCAAAAATAATTTGTACATTATGTGTTAAAGATTATATTTAGGGGCTGGAGAGATGGCTCAGTGGTTAAGAACACTTGTTGCTTTTCCAGATGACCCAAGTTGAGTTCCTAATACCCGTGTCAGTGGTGTACAACTGCCTGTAACTCCAACGTTAGAGGCACCAACATCTTAAGTATATATAATCTTAAAAAACAAGACAAAACAGAATAAAAGCACATGGTATTTAGAGTTCATACTGTAGTCTAGGAATCTAAACTTGGATGTGGGGCAAAATTAAAGTTGATGTGGGAAAGGAGAACCAATGAGAAACTCCTGTCCATCAACCAGCAAGAGGCAGTGATATTGGGGCAGCATTACTAGGTGATTATTTGTGGAATGGTAAACCATGCCAGGAAACTTGGTGGGAAGAGTGGGTTGAGACACCAGACATTCACACCTGAGACAGTAGGCACCTTCCTGCTCCCTGCTGAATTCCTGGCCTGAAACCCATACCACACTTCCCAAATAAGGAAATGTGACCTGTAGTCACATAGGCCCAGAAAAGAGTTTTCCATGCCTCCATGCTAATGAGGTTCCTAGAAACCCTGAGGATTTAGCCAATCAGCTTCCCTTCCCAGACATTCCTTAGGGTGGATCTCAGGTCCACCCTAAGAAGTTGATATGGTATATACCCATTTACCACAATAAACAGTCAATAAACAATTTAGAACCATAGACTATCTCTTTCATTGAGAATCACTGTGGAGAGCATGGAGGGCATCTTTGACTACTGAGCCACAGCCTAAGCCTCCCACAGAAGGGCTCTCTGTGCTTTCAGCCACCACCAGAGACACGCTAAGGACCAAGCTAAGTGACTGAGGGCCATTGTTGATGGTAGCTAGAAACTGGAGAAAAGTGGAAAAGGGAGAGAAAACCACACAAACACACACACACAGAACAAACACACACATGCACACAGAGAAAGAAAGAGACAGAGAGAGAGAGAGAGAGAGACAGAGAGAGATAGGAAGAAGCAAGTCAAGGTCCACCAAGCAACCTCCAACCACTTTATACATATACATACATACATACATACATACATACATACATATGTACATATGTACATATACACATACACACACATTCACACATTGACTGTGTGTAGTAACCCACTCAGTAAAAATGGATGTAGAGATGGCTCTAACCATTTTGCATATATAAATATATACATGTTTACACATTTGGTGGATGGAGTAAATTCCAACAAGCTGGATACAAAAAATGTATTTTTCCCCATAGTTTATATATCCCAGAAAAAAATTTCAAGCACTATAAAAATTACAATGTGATGACATTCTATCTTTCTTCTAATGAATGATTATAGGAAAACAGTATGTCCCCCCGAATAACATTACATGAAAAAACATTATCTATCCCAGGTTAAAAAAAAAGTCACAATTATTCCAAAGAACTCACATACATTAATAACTAAACACCACATTATAGATTAACAAAGTGTGTGCAAACAAGGTAATTTTCTCAGTCAGTTTTTCTTACTCACAGGCAGCAATTTGCAGTTTTTAGAAAAAAATCAATTATTTTAGTATTTATCTTAAATGGTAATTTTATAAAAATCTTTAAAGAACCACAAATTTAAACCTTTATATAAAAAGCAATCAGTCATTCCTACTTTAAATCCTCAGGGAGCACATTTACTCATTAACAAGTTTTTATTGAATCATATCAGAATGCAGACTGCAAAAATGAGTAAAAGAAATTAATCATCACCTAAATCCCTAAATTGTCAGTCTAGTCTCCATTAGAATCATGTCAGCCAATGCTAGTTACACTACCGTGGTTGTTTCCTAACCTCAAAAAATCCCAGCTCAACTATTTTTTTATTTTTTATTTATTTTATTTTTATTTTATTTTATATTTTATTTACATTTCAGATCCTATCCCCTTTCCCCATTTCCCCTCCCTAGAAAATCCCTATCCCATGACCCCTTTTCCTTTTTGCTTTTATACAATTTTTTTTTAGATGTTAATCAAAGGCTTTATAAGTTTGGTAATGCTCAATCAGAAGTGTAACCCAATACCCAACCTAGATATATAAACTCTCTTTGACTGGTGGAAACACGTGAACATCTGCCTCCATGCCCACCCTTTCTCTCTCTTTCTCCCTCTCATCACCTAGCTTCTCCTCTCCTTCATCTTCTCCTCTCCTTACTCCATCTCTTCCTCTCAGTAACCCTTCCCCCTTAGCTCCTCCTACATATCACGCTTCCTGTTAAAATAAAACTTTTCTCTCTAAATACAATTAGAGCATAATTATTCCTAATTGTTTCAGTGAGGTACAAGATAGTCCTAATACCCGGTCCATCATTTTTTGACTAACCAGAATCTCTGTCATCTCTCCTAACTAAAACACCTAGTTTTGAACCTGGCTTTTTTCTTGGCTTTAGAATGAATGTCAGCTGAAAACCATCCACTCAGATCTTTTCTCTCAAAGTAAATAGCCAGGATTGGCTATGAGACTATAGGTCTTCAACCCTGTCAGAAATCCAGAATGACTAAGTTAACTGAAATTATGGGAAGCACTAAGCATAGCTTCTAAAACTTAGCCAATTTATAGAGACCGCTGAACACCTGGAAAGCCCCTATACTACTGAACGTTGGAGCATCAAATCTTCAGCCTTCTGGCCCACAATCATCTGACAGACCATAGTGATGCAGAATTGTTAAGGGCTGATTACTCTGTCTAGGCAGATATAATCAGTCGACCATTCTGCAAGTGTGTTCTTTTCTGGACAGTAATTTGTCTGTAGATGGAAAGAGCCAATTCTTGCCTAGTGGCTGTCACCACACAACTGGAGTAACACCAAGGATCCTCAATTTCTTCTTAGAATCCATGACAGGAAGCTGTCAGGAGCACACAGGTCTCTAATCAAAATGAACATTAATATAGAAATATTTGTAACATCAAGTCTATGGACTTCTGACGTTTTGAAAACCAACTATCCATGTAAGGTAACCTGGACTGTTGTCTGTTAACTCCTTTCAGCTATTTCTAAATAAAATATGGAAAACACCCTAACAATAAACTCACAGCCATGAATTTGCTATAGTCCCTTAACTCATAGGCTAACCGTCCTAAATCAGTTTAAAAAGTTAAAGAAAAACTGGGTCTAAGCCTTGTATTCCTAAATGTGTTATACAGGCACAATGCCCATGAGAGTATCAATATTCGTCTCACTTTTATATCAATAAGACCAGCTCAACTATTAAGAGTATGTTTTCTTAAAATTGTTCCCTAAGACTTTCTACTTCAATGTCACTATACAAAATCATCTTAATGTAACCTCACTAACAATTTATTTTTTTCAAATTTTTTAAGGGTGGTGGTCATTGCTGACAGTCTACATTTTGAAGTTCCTCCCACGGATGAAGACTGAACCATTAACCTGCTCTAGCAGCAATGCTGGAGAAAGATCAAGCCCGATTATTGTGAGTGCAGAAAATACTGCCGAGTGAGGGGCTGGAAGTCCCCTCTGAGTTTTCACACAGCACTTAGATTAGAAAGGATGTGAAGACTGAGAGTACCATAAGCAAAGCTCTGCTTCAAAGCACCATGAATTGCTCAGGACAATTAGTTTTCAGGGCTCTGCCTCTCTGAAGGACAAGCATCATGGTCATGCTAACTGTTGGGCCACATTCCATGAGTTCTAAAGCTTTGTTGTTCCTCTCAGACTGGCCTCCACAGTAAACTGAAATGTATTGTGGTGTGTTTTTGTTTGTTTGTTTGTTTGTTTGTTTTCTTTTTGGGAAAGCAGCCATTGATATTGTCTTTGTCCTATGTAAATGTCTGCTCCTTAATATCTGCTACTAAAAATCACCTTCTTGAGTGTTTCTATTTGTGTACACAGAAACTTGATCATGTCCTAAATGCATCCAAGGAAACTTGATAACAACAGTTCATGTATGAGAAGCAAAGTAAAAGAATCCCTGTTCAAATGTCAGTTTTACCACAGAAAGAAAATTTGTTCACTTTTTCCCAGAAAAGAATAAAGGTGTAACACTTTTAAGTTCATCTGTCCTTACTGTGGAAAACAACTAAAATTTGAAATAAGCCTTACATGTTTCTTGGAGCTCTTGCCTTCACGGTTAGCTGTAACTTTTCCTGTTGCTTTCAGTGGATTAGATTTCACTTTCCTTTCCCTCAAGTCTCCCATGCCTCAGGAATGCAGTTTAAGGGAAATGAGGGAAAATTTCAGGGTATGGAGAGCAGAAGTTAACATGAAGTTTTTCCTCTAATGTTTTCCACCTTATTTGACGCAGACTCTCTCACTGGGCCTGGAGCTCACTGGTTTGGCCAGACCAACCACATGCACAAGTGTATACACACTCCAATAGGTACATAAATACAAACATGCACACATGCACACATGCACACACATGCACACGCACACACACACAAATAAAAAAGCAGTACTAGTGATGATTTCCATCTCTATGCACACTGAAAGCATATGTTATTCATACTCTTCTTGCTCAGTAGTTTAGAGCACTTGTTCTGGTAAAAGATCCCATGTTCTTTTCCCAGCACTGGTATGTCAGTTTACAAATGTCTAAAACTCCAGTTTGCAGGAAATTTGATGCACCCTTCTGACCTTCTTGGGCACTACACACACATGGTGCACACACATACATGCAGTCAAAATACTCTAACACATAAAATAAAGACTAAAAATTAAAAATAGTTATTGTGTTTATTTGTGTTTATTTCAGAAGTGACACACAAAAAAATAAAGAACATGTATTGAGTTGAAACTTTTATCCTATTAACTCAGAATGATCTAAGTTTTTATTTTAAGTAATTTTCTATTAGATCTGGTGAGCAAACACTTTGTCTTGCTCTATGTTGGTGCTGACAAGAACCTATGCAAAAAGAGGGGGTTGGTGATAGTTTTTAGGTTTCTTTGATAAGAACTAAACAAAACCCTGCTTTCAAGTTACCACAGCCCTGTGGAAAAGTAAAGTTAGAGGAGCAGACAGCAACCCTCTTGACCCTCATTACCTTTAAGGACAGTGACTGCTACTGCTCCATCCATCTGGACAGAATCTTGGTCATGCAAGTCGTGTGTCTTCTCTTAGTTGGGTAAGAATTGTTTTGTCTCACCTGATACAGTTAATTTCTGGCTCGGGAGTCAGGTGATGGTGGGAGGATGAGAGAAGTTTTCAAACCTCGAAGATAATTGTTGAATGAATGTAGAATAGATTTGGGTATCACTGCTTTTATTTTAGTGTTGAAAATAATGCCAAGTTAGCAACTGTCTTAACTGCATGCCTTCATTGTTCTGGAAATTAGAAACTAAGGTTGTTTCAACTGGTACTGGGTAAAAATTAAAAGTGAGTGAGTGCTTCTGAAGAATTGATATACTACAAAAAGATCAAATATAGACAAAATTAGGTCTGGGGAGATGGCTTTGTGGTTAAGAGCGCTGAGTTCTTTCAGAGGTCCTGAGTTCAATTCCCAGCAATCACATGGTGACTGACCACCATTTGTAATGGGATCCAATGCCTTCCTCTGGTATGTCTGGAGTCAGTGACTGTGTACTCACATACATAAAATAAATAAATCATCTTAAAAATAGACAAAATTAATTTATAGCTTTCAATGTTAGACAGTGGTAACATCTGAAGGCACAGTGGTGGCAGGGAGTTCCTGCAAGGCTTCTGAAGTCCTGATTGTGTTCAGTTTCTTGGCCTAGACAATGGCTATATGGGGTTTCCAGACTGAAATGTCATATTCCAGTGAGGGGAGACATAATGAATATCCACATAAGTAAGCATGATAAAAGAGGACAGTCCCCAAATAACAGTCAACACTAATTGCAGTGAAATTCCCATTTTAGCTCATTTTACCTGGAAACCAGAGCAACAAGAACTCAAGAAACTGAGCAGGGGCCCTCATGTCCATGCTGAGTTTTGACAGCAATAACAATGGCACAGAGTGTGACTGGTATATGAAGAAGTCCCCAAGGGTATCCAGTGAAAGCATGCAAATTATTAGGAACCAGTTATTGCTGGGCACAGTTACAAGGCTTACTCATCTCAGCACTGAACACAAGACCAGTGTCCCCACATGCCTGAGGTCTAACCAATTGTATGTCTCCAGACAATGAATTTCTTTTCAAGTATCTAAAATTATAAATGATGTTTCTAATGCATGAAGTCTCTATCTTGAATAATATATTTAAAAGACATACTGGGGTGACATAGAAGAATATCATGCTGTTGGAGAATATACAACATAGAAGAAACTATCAGATCTTGAACTTAAATAATTCTGATTGGTTTAAAAAAATACTAAGTATTCCTCTTGTGAAGTTTTTGTAGTATACATTTCTTGAAATTAAAAAGACAATTTAATATAACTAGTTTCACTGAAGTAAAACATAGATTTTACAGCTTTAACTTTGTTAACTACAGTTCAAAGTGAGGAAATACACAGAACATGCACATATAACACCTTGATCCAAGCAATCTGTGTCACATCAGAATCTATGTGAAGATGGAGGTACTTTCACACTTAGAGACTAAATGGGTACATCTTTTGTTCAGTATGGGATCCCCCATATTTTGCTCTTTTCTACCATTTGCTACTTCTTCCAATATTTTCTCAGCATAAAGGATAAACTAATGATGACAGAATGGAGTACTATAACAGAAAACACTGATATTTTCACATTTTGTTCTTGAGCAGTAACTGGAAGAATTATCCTGATTCATGCAACAGCCTTGTTGTCTGCAGATAGGTCCCAGTCTCTAAAAAAGCTATGATGCAGAAATGTTTGTGCAGACTTATACCCCAGATATTAAATATAACTGATTACAAATCTATATGTTTATTATAATATCAAACCTTACTCAACATCTGGACTAGTATGATCTGTTCAGTCTTCCATACTTTGTCCTAAGCCAGGGAACCCTTTGAGTCTTTCAGAAACTAACTATGGAGGTTCTATAATGTTTCAACATGAGTCTAAATAAGTTGATTTTCCAAGTTCCTGGATTTTAGTGATGTGTGAGAACAAACACCTAGCCATAAGACAGCTTCTTCAATATACAGAGCACCATCCCCATCAGGACTATAACACAGCAGCTTTAGGATGGATTAATAGTAGGTGCTACCTTCTCTGCCTTTTCCCTGAACTCTCTTTCTGCTGATATCTAACACCTGTATCTGTGTCTCTTTGATTTTTGTCACTTGGAAGACATTTCTGCATTCTCACATGATAACCTCAGGATCTGAGGAAAATTCACTGAGGACACTTTTAGAGGATGTTACTAGAAGGATGACAGTTCCTTTCAATGTAAAACAAGTAAGTCGTTAGTTTGCAGAGAATCTGGGATTCTTACCACATCTCCTTTAATAATATATGCAAATATGAAGAAAATTCCAGAAAGACTCCACTTTTCTTTATCAATAAACCTTAGATTGCATTAAGTAATAAATTATTTTGGGTTTGGATTATGACTTCCAGTGAAAATGTGCATTGATTGTATAACAGTGAGCATTGCTCCCTTCTTTTTTTCATTTTTTCATTAGTTATTTTATTTATTTACATTCTAAATGTTATCCCCCTTCACAGTTTCCCCTCCACTAGCTTCCTATCCCCTCTTCCCTCCTCCTGCCTCTATGATGATGCTTCCCTATCCACCAACCCACACCTGCCTCAGCAGTCTAGATTTCCCCTATCCTGGGTCATCAAGTCTCCACTGGACCAAAAGGGCTCTTCTCTCAGTGATGGCAGATAAGAAAATCTTCTGATACATATGCAGCTGGAGCCATGGGTACCCACTGTGTATGGTTGGTGGTTTAGTCCCTGGGAGATTTCGGGGGTCTGGTTGGTTCATATTGTTGTTCTTCCTATTAGGCTGCAAACCCTTTCAGCTCCTACAGTCCTTGACATAACTTGCCCATTGAGGTCCTCCAGCTCAGGCCAATGTTTGGCTGTGTACACCCACATCTGTATTGCTAAGGATGTGACAGCACTTTTCAGGAGACAGCTGTATCAGGATCCTGTCAGGAAGCACTTCTTGGCATCCACAATAATGTCTGGGTTTGGTGTCTGCATGTGAGATGAATCCCCAGGTCGAGCAGTCTTCTTCAGTCTCTGCTCCACTCTTTGTCCCTGTATTTTCTTTAGACAGGAGCAATTCTGGGTTAAAATTTTTGAGGTGGGTGGGTGGCACCTGGGACTTTCTGGTTGCTACCCCCAGTTCCTCATCCCCTATTGCTACACACATTTGTTCAATTTCTTGATCATCTGTACATTTCCTCCATCTCTTCCAATACCTGATTCTACCCCCTGGCTTCCCCCTATTCCTCTCCCATTCCTCCCAAGTGCCTACCACCCTCTACATCTCTTGAATATTTTGTTCCTCCTTCTAAGTAGGACTGAAGCATCTACTCTTTGTTCTTCCTTCTTCTCCAGCTTCATGTGCTCTTTGAGTTGAATCATGGGGTATTCCACACTCTTTGCCTAATATCCACTTATCAATGAGTACGTACCATGTGTATTGTTTTGTGACTGAGTTACCTCACTCAGGATAATAATCTCTAGTTCCATCCATTTACCTGAAAATTTCATGAATTCATTGTTTTTAATAGCTGAGTAGTGTTCCATTGTGTAAATGTACCACATTTTCTGCATCCATTTCTCTGTTGAAGGACATCTAGATTGTCTCCAGCTTCTGCTACTATAAATATAGTTGCTATGAACATAGTGGAGCATGTGCCCTTATTACATGTTGGAGCGTCTTCTGGGTACATGCCCAGGAATGGTATAGCAGGGCCCTAAGGTAGTACTATGTCCAATTTTCTGAGGAAGAGACAGACTGATTTCCAGAGTTGTCATAACAGCTTGCAATCCCACCAGCAATGGAGGAATGTTCCTTTCTCCATAACCTTGCCAGCTTCTGTTGTTACCTGAGTTTTGAACTTAGCTATTCTGACTGGTGTGAGGTGGAACCTCAGGGTTGTTTTGATTTGCATTTCCCTGATCACTAAGGATGTTGAACATTTCTTTAGGTGCTTCTCGACCATTTGAGTTTCCTCAGTTGAGAATACTGTTTACCTCTGTTCCCCATTTTTAATAGGGTTATTTGGTTCTCTGGAGTTTAACTTCCTGAATTCTTTGTATATATTGGATATTAGTCTTTTATCTATCGGATGTAAGATTAGTGAAGAATTTTCCCAATCTGTTGGTTACTGTTTTGTCCTTTTGACGGTGTCCTTTCCCTTACAGAAACTGCAATTTTATGATTTCCCAGAGCATAAGCCATTGGTGCTCTCTGTTCACAAATTTTCCCCTGTGCTTATGTGCTTGAGGCTTTTCCCCTCTTTCCCTTCTACTAGATTCAGAGTATTTGGTTTTATGTGAAGGTCCTTGATCCACTTGTACTTGATCTTTGTACTGGGAGATAAGAATGGATCAATTTGCATTCTTCAACAGTTTGACCACCAGTTAAAACAGCACAATTTGGTGAAAATACTGGTGTTTTTTTTTCCACTAGATGGCTTTAGCTTCTTTGTCAAATATCAAGTGACAATAGCTGTATGAGTTCATTTCTGGGTCTTCAATTCTATTCTATTGATTTTCCTGCCTGTTGGTGTACCAATACCATGCAGTTTTTAACCCTATTGCTCTGTAGTACAGCTTGAGGTCAGGGATGGTGATTCCCCCAGATATTCCTTTATTGTTGAGAATAGTTTTTCTTATCCTGGGTTTTTTGTTATTCCACATGAATTTGAGAACTACTCCTTCTAACTTTATGAACAATTGAGTTGGAATTTTGATGGGGATTGTGTTGAATCTGTAGGTTGCTTTTCTTACTATATTAAACCTGCCAATCCATGAGCATTGGAGATTGTTGGGGCCCAAGCTCGAGTCCCTGTTCGGGCGCCAAAATAATGTTGGGGTCCACATTAGCCCCACATTGGGGCGGCCAAAATAAATGTTGCAGCCCAGGCAAAATGTTGACGCCCGGGCCGACCCACGTTTGGGCCGCCACTGTATCCCGGCCAAAGCTGCCACTCCAGTCTGTGGGTCGGGATTCAGCAAGAGCGAGGGTGAGGGCAGACTCAAAGAATGGAGACCAGACAAGGTGTGATTCAATCCCGTTTATTCTTCAGTCTCTCTTCCTCTAAGTGTCTCCTGCTGTGTCTCCTCTGTCTGCTGTCTCAGATTCTCTCTCTATAGTCTGTTCTCAGTCTGAATTCTGATCTGTTCTGTCTCTGCCTTTTATATGTCTCACTTCTAAGCCATGCCTCTAAGTTACACCTTTAATCATGCCATTAGATCTTGTCTCTAACTCTGATCTCTATACTTCTAAGTCATACTCTTAAGTCACATACCTTTAATCTCACACACCTTTAATCTCATGCACCTTTAATCTCAAGGTATCTAAACCAAGATTATCCGAGTGTTCTCAGCTCTTGTAGGCTATTGTAATCCAAATCTCATGTCAGGGTATATGGCTCAAAATGGCTGCAAAGCTGATAGCCGCTTTCTGCTAAAAGTCGGCCCCCAACAGGAGATCTTTTCAATTTCTGAGGTCTTCTCTGATTTCTTTCTTCAAGGACTTGGAGTTCTTGTTGTAGGGATCTTTCACTTATATGGTTAGAGTCACACCAAAATATTTTATATTGTTTGTGACTATTGTAAAGGGTATTGTTTCCCTAATTTCTTTCTCAGCTTGTTATCCGTAGAGTACAGTAAGGTTACTAATTTGTTTGAGTTAATATTATATGCAGCCACTTTGCTAGAGTTGTTCATTAGCTGTAGAAGTTCTTTGGTGAAATTTTTGGAGTCACTTTAGTATACTGTCATATCATCTGCAAATAGTGATATTTTTTCTTTTTTCTTTGAAATTTGTATCCATTTGACCTCCTTTTGTTGTCTAATTGCTTTAGCTAGAATTTCAAGTACAATATTGAATAGGCAGGAAGAGAGTGGGTAGCCTTGTCTAGTCCTTGATTTTAGTGGGGTTGCTTTAAGTTGCTCTCTATTTTGTTTGATGTTGGCTACTGCTTTTCTGTATATTGCTTTTAATTTGTTTATGTATGGGCCTTGAATCCCTGGTCTTTTCATGACTTTTAACATGAAGGGATGTTTAATTTTATCAAATTTTTTTCAACATCTAATGAAATTATGAGTTTGTTTATGCAGTGGATTACATTGATGGATTTCCATATATTGAAGCATCCCTGCATCCTTCAAACAAATCCTATGTGATCATGATGAATAATTGTTTTGATTTGTTATTGGATTCAGTTTTCAAGAATTTTAGTGAGTTTTTTTGCATCTATATCCAAAAAGGAAATTGGTCTGAAGTTCTCTTTCTGTCTTGGGTCTTTGTATGGTTATAGTATCAGCATATTTGGCTTCATAGAAAGAATTTGGTAGTGTTCCTTCTGTTTCTATTGTGTGGAATAGTTTTAAGAGTATTGATATTAGGTCTCCTTTGAAGGTCTGATAGAATTCTGCACTAAACCTCTCTGGTCCTGCACTAAACCTATCTGGTCCTGAGCATTTTTTGATTGGGAGACTTTTCTTTTCTTTTCTTTTCTTTTTCTTTTTTTAACTCAAAACACTTTATCAGTATTTGTATATACATATATACTTATACATGTATACATATATACATACATATATGAACAATAATTAAATAGTAAAATGTATATAAAAAGTATGGGGAGTTGAGAAGAGTGGGAGGAAGAAGAGAAAGGGAAAAATTATGTAAATACAGTGCTCATATATAAAATTCACAAAAGGGAATCCAGTTTTTTAAAATGTTCAACAGATTAACTAGCATTTTACAATATGAAAATAAATATGACCTATAATTATGTTGAAGGACATTTTAACTCACTACGAACTTTGAAGTTTAAAATGAAATCAATAAAAATTATTTTACCCAGCATACTAGCAAAAACCACAATAACGTTTTCTAACTCAAAGTATTTCTGAGAACAAGAAAATGAATTGTCAGAAGCCAAGTCAGCAGAGCCAAGGACACAATGTGTGTTATTTCTTTTTTCTTTTTTTATTATTATCAAATCATAATTTTTACTTTTTAACACAGGGGTTATAAACATGAAAATGCAGGATGTGGGAAAGGGGATGACACAGGAGCATAGGTGTTCAGGAGGAGTACAGATATCTTTCAGAACAGGGTATCAGCTGTGTAAAGGTTCAGGGGACAGGTCACTATGACTCTGTCAATAATTCACTTGTCCTTATCTAAGTTGGTACTATCCCCCAGGGCTGCCTATTTACAAGGGTCTATGACTATTCAGGCTGGTAAACTTCCACAAAAGTTGCCTGTTTACAATAGTTTATAGACATCTGTTTCAGTGTTTTTCCATGGAGACCCAAAACTTGGTGTTAGCAGGCATGTATGTCAGGCCTATTGCTGATTTTAGGCTTATGGCTGATTTTAGGCCTTCAGTGTATAAGCAGGGCTGCCCCTGACATCTCCTCCCTTCTCCAAGTATAGAAGGGCTGTGGCGATTCTAATCTTGCCAAAGCAGGGATAGAAGCCTGACCTCCAATAATTAAAGGGGACCTTGTAATGGCTCCAGTCCTCCTGTAGTTGTCCAGTGAGGCATGAGGGCCATACCTATCCTGATGTCTTTTTCCTGGAGAGGGGATACTTTTGACATCAGCCCCTATGCAGTCAGACTTGTCCCTCAGGGAACCCAGAAACATATTTTTAACTTTTGTTTATATTCCCTTGCAGTGCTTAGCCTTGCAGCCTAAGCAAGAATTCAGATCGCCAGACAGAGGGGGTTCTGGGTGGCCCCTCTCTGCTTGATCTAGGGGCAGAAGTCCCCTCTTTTAGGTTGGGTGGAGATGGGACTTGGAGGTACCCTGGGTAGAGTAACAACCTCATTTAGAGTCTTCTGGTCCTCCATAGCTAACTTATGATAATGTATCTGAATAGATTTTGCTATCAGATTATCTATCTGTTGTTTCACAAAGTTAGTCAGCCTATTTAAGGCCCAGGGACCAAAGGAAATAAGCAAAAATAACCTAATTAATGGTCCCAAGATGGAAGGAAATAGGGTTAACAATCATGGAGAGGTTGAAGACCAATTCTTATACAAGCTCTCATTTTTCTCTTTCTCTCTCTGTCTTTGCTCAAGACCTTCTCTGGCCTTTTTCATGCTCTCTTTAATCATCCCTGTTTTATCTAAGTAAAAGCAACATTCATCTTTAAGGGCTGTACACAGTCTAGAGCTATACACAGTCTTTTCTATTGTAAAAGAGAAAATCAAGTCCAATAAAGTCCTTTGCAATTTTGGGGGATCGCATCAAACAGCAAAAGGAGGGATTTCTTCAGATTAGTGATGTCAGTCTATAGCTGTTCGATGTCCTTGTCAAAGGCCCATTGGAGGTCTGAGTAGTATAAGACTGGAGGCCAGCATCAGGATCAGAACTCCTAACAGCAGACATCACAGGTGATTAATTTTTACCTGGGAAGGAAAAAAGAAGGGAATTCTTAGGGAAATTTCTCTTGCCTGGATGTCAATTGTTATTCATCTTATTTATAATTGGGCCTGGTTTTGTGGGGGTATCTATTTAATTCATTAATCTTTTTGGTGCCCATTTAGCTGTGCCTTCTGTGGTATCAAACAGGCATATCAATCCATCCTTGGCCCCATATAGGAACTGGGTCCTGGCCATTACATTTAAGGGTAAAAGGGTCCTTCCACATAGTTGTGGCATAGTTTTTATTGGTCTCAGCGATGCCAGGGGCAATCAGCAGCAGATTTGTTGTGAGCTTTCACTTTTAGAAAGTTAAGAGTAAACAAAGCATGCTCCTTCCACCCTTAGAGAGTCATGAAGACACTATTTAAAGAAATATAATTCTTTATTAAAAATTTCTTTTATCAAAGGACTATTATAAAACAGCCAACAATTAATCAATCGACATAATATATCAATTAATGAGAGCTTCTTCTTTTTTGTAAAATTACTCCTCTTTTGTCAATTAATTGTTGAGGGAAATTAGGATTTGCATGTCTCTTGAGAATATTAAATCCCTTTTTTTTTGCCAGACCCATTATCTGTTTTGTGTGTGTGTGTGTGTGTGTGTGTGTGTGTGTGTGTGTGGATATTTTACGTATTTACCTTTCACTGTTAACTCCTCTTCCTGTTTCCCCCCAAACCCCTTATCCCATACCCCCTCTTCCAATTTTTATGAGGGTGTGCTCCCACCATTCTCCCAATCCCGCTTCCCTGCTCTTGTATTCCCTAACACTATGGATCCAGTCTTTTGGGGACCATGGCCCTCCACTTCCACTGTTGCCTAACGAGGGACTGGGAGACTTTTAATGACTGCTACTATTTCTTTCTGAGTTATAGAACTGTTTAAAAGGTTTATTTGATCTTGATTTAACTTTGGTATTTGGTGTCTTTATAGAATATTGTCCATTTCATCAAGATTTTTTCAGTGTTGTTGAGTATAGTCTTCTTTAGTAGGGTCTGATTATTTTTAAAATTTCCTCATTTTTGTTATATCTCTCTTATCATTTCTGATTTTGTTAATTTGGAAACTGCCTGTGTGCCCTCTGGTTAGTCTGACTCAGTGTTTATCTATATTGTTGATTTTCTTAAAGAACCAGCTCCTGGTCTTGTTGATTCTTTGTATAGTTCTTTTTGTTTCTACTTGGTTGATTTCAGCCTTGAGTTGGATTATTTCCTGCCATCTACTCCTCTTGGGTGTATTTGCTTCTTTTTGTTCTAGAGCTTTCAGGTGTCCTGTCAAGCTCCTAGTGTATTCTCTCTCTTTTTGGAGGCACTCAGAGGTATGAGCTTTCCTCACAGCATTGTGTTCATATTGTCCCATAAGTTTGAGTATGTTATGCCTTCATTTCCATTAAATTCTTTTAATGAAAACTCTTTAATTTCTTTATTTCTTCTCTGACCAAGTTATCATTGAGTAGATTGTTGTTCAGCTTCTGTGTATATGTAGGCTTTCCGTTGTTTTTGTTCTTATTGAAGACCAGCATTAGTTCCTAGTGATCTGATAGGATGTATATGATTGTTTCAATCTTCTTGCATCTTTTGAGGCCATTGATGTGACCCATAATATGGACAACTTTGGAGAATGTAGCATGAGGTGCTGATAAGAAAGTATATTACTTTGTTTTAGGATGAAATGATATCTGTTGCATCCATTTGGTTCATAATTTCTGTTAGTTTCACTGTGTCTCCGTTTAATTTCTGTTTCCATTATTCGTCCACTGCTGAGAGTGGGGTGTTGAAGTCTCCCACTATTACTGTATGAGGTTGAATCTGTGCTTTGTGCTTTAGTAAAATTTCTTTTATGAATAGAATGTGGTTGCTTTTGTATTTGGAGCATAGAAGTTCTGAATTAAGTGTTCATCTTGGTAGATTTTTCCTTTAATGAGTATGAAGTGTTCAGCCTTGTCATTTTTGATAACATTTGGTTGAAAGTCAATTTTATTCCATATTAAAATGGTTATTCTAGATTGTTTCTTGGGACTATTTGCTTGGAAAATTATTTTTGAGCCTTTTACACTGAAGTAGTGTCTATCTTTTTCACTGAGTTGTGTTTCCTATATTCAACAAAAAGCTGGAACCAGTTTATGTATCCAGTTTGTTACTCTATGTCTTTTTATTGAGGAATTGAGTCCATTGATGTTAAGAGATATTAATGAATAGTGATTGTTGCTTCCTGTTATTTTTTTTTTTTGTTAGAGGTAGAATTACATTTGTGTGGCTATCTTCTTTTGGGTTTGTTGAAAGATTACTTTCTTGCTTTTTCTAGGGTGTAGTTTTGCCCCTTGTATTGGAGTTTTCTCTCTATTACCCTTTGTAGGGCTGGATTTGTGAAAAGATATTGTGTAAATTTGTTTTTGCCATGGAATATCTTGGTTTCTCCATCTATGGCAATTAAGATGTTTACTGGGTATAGTAGCCTGGGCTGGCATTTGTGTTCTCTTAGGGTCTGTATGACATCTGCCTAGGATCTTCAAGCTTTCATAGTCTCTATTGAGAAGTCTGATGTAATTCTGATAGGTCTGCCTTTATATGTTACTTGATCTTTTTCACTTACTGCTTTTAATATTCTTTCTTTGTTTTGTGTATTTGGTGTTTTGACTATTATGTGAGAGGAGGAATTTCTTTCCTGGTCAATTCTGTTTCTTAGTACCTGCACCTGAGGTTTCTGGGAGTGTGCCTCTTGGGCCAGGTTTCTGAGCAGAAGTGGTGGCCTTACCTGTGCTCTCAGGTGTGTCAGCACTCCTGGGAGGCCAGCTCTCTCCTGGTGAGATTTGGGTACAGAGAGCTGTGTCACAAGGTCAGCTCTGGAAGCAGATGCAAACCAGAAGGATCCAGTCCCTAATGTTTCTTGATGATCAGCTAATAGAAGTGAAATGCTAATGATACTTTATTGTATTAAAACCTTTGTCTCATTGTACTTTCTGAAATATTTTTTATATATTATATAACTTTGTGTATCCCATTTTTGTTATGAAAGTGTGTGCATATGCACATCAATAGTTTATAATTGCCCCCTTAAAGTTGTTAAATTCACTGTATTCCTGTAACATATGAAATAAAATATATCAGTTCTGTTTCCTCACTATTTTGCAGAAAAACTCAAATGCCTCAATTGAAACCTTGTCTCCATCTACTCTCTGAGGTTCTTACTGTTAAGTGAATGACTCTATATTGGCTATAATTCTCATTTTTTCAGTAAAATTTGTCGGGAGCCTCCTGGCCAGAGAGGGTAATGGTAGGGGCACAGAATAGGACTCTGGTAATGGCTTTAACGTCTCAGGGTCTCAGGGCTTTCTGGCTCTCTGACCTTTGCTGAAATGCTGAAGATAACTTTTAAAAAGTCCTAAAATTTTCTTGATCCTTCTGATGGTAAAAGACTGCTGGCCTAGGTAATTAACATCTGTAGCCTAACAGAGGAGTATTAGGAAATGTGGCTTTTGTTCTATCTCAGCAAGAACTGCTGGGCTCTAACTTTCACCCTGCTAGTTGGAAGTCACAGGAAGAAAAGACATTTAGAAATGTCATTATATTGTTTATTACTAAGTTGTTAACAGTTTCCTATGAAAGCTATCTAAGGGGAAAAGCAGAAAGATCTTAAGCGGGGAAAGGGAAAAATTCTATTCTATATCTCTATTCTATCTGCCTCTGATTTTTTTTTCCTCAGTACTTATACATTTTCCAGAATACCTGATCACATGTTACAAAGTTCATGACAAGTTCACACACAATAAAATCAAATCATAAATTGAAATAGAGCCGGGCAGTGGTGGCGCACGTCTTTAATCTTAGCACTTGGGAGGAAGAGGCAGGCGGATTTCTGACTTCCAGGCCAGCCTGGTCTACAGAGTGAGTTCCAGGACAGCCAGGACTACACAGAGAAACCCTGTCTCGAAAAAAACCAAAAAATAAAATAAAGTAAATAAATAAATAAATAAATAAATTGAAATAGAAGTTTACAACAGAGAATGTTTACATGCATATCCATTAGGAGTAATTATCTGACTAAACATCCATCACCTGTCTAGCTCTACGGGTTTACTGAAGGTTTAAAACTATAACTAAGTTATTAGTGAAGTTCTGTATAGATAAACCCAGTCAATATTTTGTCTCCTGTCCTAGCACCTATAATAATTCCTTAGTTTCCTTCTTATGACCATTGTTTAATTGTTTTACAACCTCTTGGAATGTGGTCTGAGTAGGAGAAAGTCCAGTTCCTATCTAAGAGCAATTAACTGATGACACTTGGGAGACTGGCAGAGTTTTCATTGCAGTTTTGACTGTCAGAAAAGGATCTAGTAGCAGTCCCACAATTAAAAAAAACTTAATAATCCTTGATATAATTTTAGAAATTCTTATAGAATCATCATTAGGACTTAAGAAGTCATCTATTTGTCTATATAGCAACACTACAGACAGTACATCTTTGTAGATCTGTAGAGATCTGCTCCAAAGTGGTGTGCTATTGCTTAATGATTGTTATATATGTTTAATAGTAATAGGAAGAGCATATTAATAGCAGGAATCTTTCCTAAAATGAGTCCCTTACAGCCCTGCTGAATAAAGGCCCACCAGTAGCAGATCATTTAATAATATAAGGCAGGCCTTTTCAGGATGAACACCTGTTAGTTATTAGCTTGTCCCATTATGGCTCCTCACATTTCATGACTTATGTTTCAATTTTTTTAAGTGTTTGTCCCCCATGTTCATTATTTTTTTGGAGGATCTGTTGCTCATTCAATTAAGAAAGCATTAATTGAACATCTGAATAGTTGACACTTGTTACCTATAAATGATGAACATTTCAACAGAAATCTTTTAGTGTTGAAGAGAACTTTTGTTTAAAGTCAATGAAGTGAAGAGAAAGAGAGGGCTTCATGGAGAGGATAGAGGGAGGGATGAATGAAAAAGGGGGAGACAGGGATACATATAGAAGGAAAGGAAGAACAGAGGCAAAGAAACTCTTTTCAATATATGACAGGGCAGGTTTATTTAAAGCAATGACTTTCTAAAGGAAAATGACTAGACTTGCATTGTAGCCAGGATCATAATAATCTGTGGCTCTCTGAAAGAAAAGGAATGAGAATACAAGGGAGACCAATTGGGAAGATGAGATCAGCCTGAGTACAAAGAGGCCAAGAGATAGAAATAACAAAATGGTATACAAGTATGTAATTATTGAGAAAGATACAGACAGATTGACAGACAGAAAAACTGAGAAACAGAAAAATAGGTGATAGATAGATAGATAGATAGATAGATAGATAGAAGTTAGATTGGACAGACAGTTTTTTAAGTAAGAAGGTCAATAGATGATTGATAGCCAGGTAGATAGACAGATTAATACACAGACAGAGAGATTCATTGATTCAAGATAACATCTACAAAGACCCTGGAGACTTCCACAACAATAACTGTTGAGAGGTACTTGTTATGTTTACCCTTACCCAAGAGTTAGAGAAAAGTATAAATGCTGTTCAGTTGGAGTATATAGAAAAACCACTGCAGTGAAGTGAGACATTATGAAGATAGTAAAATACTTAAACAAATCACATGGCATTGCAAGAAGGCTATGAAGTGCTCTGAGCCTGTATCTTGATTTACTGTATGAGAACAACTTGCATGCAAAAGCAACTGCTGTACATGTCAGAGTATAGAAATAAGAGCTATGTTTCTATAGATCCTATAAATAACCCAGAAGTCTGTTTCTGCTAAATCTTCCCCACAGGAACTGAGGGGAGCTGCTGCACAGTTCTCACACTTTTACTTCTTCATAGAGAGCATCCAGTCCATATTGTGTTCTCATTCCTCAAAGCATCATGTCCATCTGTAATCCTACAGGAACCCTAAGACACAGAGGAATGTGGATCTTCCACAGATTGAGAAACAGTAGAGAACCCTGCAAAAGCCAAAGACACTCTGGTGTCCTGCCCCAAACCTGCCTTTGAATGCAGGGAATACACCATCTGAGAAGAACCATACCTCAGATTTCAAAGCTTCAGCTTCTGGGAAACTTGCAGGCTTTGTTGATGTTGATTACAATTGAAGAGTTACGCTGACTGCAATTTCATACACACTGTGAACTAAGTACATCCTTCAATTGAAAGGCTACTTCCCAGACATATTTTCACAAGAATGTCTTTCATTACAAAAGTCATCAATAAAACATGTAAAGTCAACAATTATGTGCCATGTCAATTTCCTAAGCAAAAGGTGGAAGTCATGAAGACAGAATAGCTGTTTTGCAAAGGTACCAACAAAGCTGAGCCACATGCTGTGCTTGCTGACATGCTACCCCTTATTATCAGTTTGAGATCTGCTTGTTACATTCTTGGGGAACTATTGGAATAATGATTCAGCCATGTTTTCTCTGACAAAATTAGTTCTGAATTTTCCTAAGAAAGTCCTAAACTTCTGCTCTCAAGGAAGTAACCCTAGTTTACCCTACTTGGGAACCTTCTCTGTGCCTAGGAGATTGTTATCTGTCCCCAAGGCAGGCCATGAAACAAAATAATTAGAATAGTTTCATCTCAGGAGAGGCTGACAAGGTTCAGCTGAACAGGACAAATGACAACAAATCATTGCACAGAACTCCTTTTACAGCATATGTAGAATTTATTAAAATTATAACCTACAAGATAAAAGGAGATATATACTAAGCCACTAGTTAGCACTTAGCAAAAAAAAAAAAAAAAAAAAAAAAAGCTAAAATGATTAAGATAGTATGATACCATATATAAGTAATTCAAGAATAATACAAAAGAGTGCAAGAAGAAAAAAGTATTCGGATTTGTCATTCTTGGAAAAGATTGTTTTATACCAGGTTGTTGTAATGCTGATTAATGTAGAAACAAAGCAATTTCTTTATTAAACAAATTATTATAAGATTGAAAATAACAACTACAACAATTTCTAAGCCTGAACTCTCAGGATTAGGTAAATCTGCAAATAATCTGATTCACCATTAATACATAATAATATACTACTTAAAGAAGGGTGATTCACATTCTATCTGTATTCTATCTAAGCATCTTGAAACTACAAGGTGCTGCCTGGTGAAGAAGAGGCTGTTTTATTCTTCCTTGCTTGCATCCCCGAGATAAAATGATTTGTAGAATTTTAAGAATATAGATATGGAGTTAATGATAATAAAATCTTTCTACTCATGTTTAATCTGGAACACTGGGCTTACTAGAAAAGTATGCCCAGAACAAAATGGTATGATCTGTATTTCTTGAGAACATGAATTGTTTTGAATCTGTATAAATAAAGAAATTTTCTGACTGTTAGTTGGTTAGAGTTGCAAAGCATCCTAGTCTTGGTGTCTTATGCATCCCTCTCCTAGTCTGTTCCTTACATCCACTCTGGATTGTATTCATGGGGCCAGCCCCCAGAAATTATGCCAGAATCGCCAAGATCAACATAAAGACTTAAGAAACATTGAAAAAGGAGTAAAAATAAATCTCTAACTGGATTTCTGGTTACAATGTCCCATAGAAAATAAAATCTACACATTTATTTTAAAAGACATTTAAAATAATGCTCCTAAGTCTACTTAGAAAGATAAAAGAACATATAGATAGACATCTAAGCATTTAAAAATCTAAATGTGAATTTAACAAACACACATACTTCTTTTAAAGAAAGCAATAAAAATGATGCTGAAAGAATTGATGAAAAATAGAATCATCAAAACTCAGCAAGATTAATGAGATGAAATTCTTTTGATGCAGAGGCAACACCAAGGCTATTACAAGAAAGACAGAAAATTAGTGGCACTTGAGATCTAGACAAGCCATTCATCCAACCAGATGAGTCTAAGCCAGAGCTCTCAGCTGAAAACAGTTACTCATGTTCCCCAGCTCCTCCCTCCCTCACATACAGGGTGCTGTGCTCTTCTCCAATCAAGAAGCACATGGCCAGCTGAGCAGCCCTAGGCAAGGAAGTTTTTGTTAGAGAGTGTATCACTGTGTGAGGAGCATGGGTACTTTGCAAGCAGTAATAAATTCCCAAATCCTCAGGCTCCACTCTGCTGATTTTAAGGGTGAAATCTGTCTCTGATCCACTGCCACTGAACCTGTCAGGGACCCCAGCATGCAATTTGGACACCAGATAGATTAGGGTCTTTGGAGACTGGCCTGGCCTCTGTAATATCCAATACAAATAGGTGTTTCCATTACTATATAAGAGGCTCTGACTTGACTTGCAAGAGATGGAGGCTGGTTGTCCAATGGTAACCGACAAAGACAGTGGAGTCTGGGTCATCACAACATCACCAGTAGTTTCTGAAATTATAATAAAATAGTGTAAAGTCATGGGCAAAGTTCCTGAACAATCTTTGTAAAATCTTTTATGTTGTTCCTTTCAGGGGAGATACTGGCAGTTTTTGAGATTTAACAATATTATATATCAAATGCTTTTTCACAAAACAAGTGACTTGAAGTTTCTAAACATCAGAGTCTATACCACTCCATCCAATCTATGTCAGAATACTGATCTTAGCACAGCTACTGTTCCATCTGGAATTTCTCATTAGGATGTAACAAAACCTCACATCCTGCAGAATGTGACCTGTCCATCACAAATGAACAGCACACATAGGCAGGCAGAGATCACCCTCCATCCCCAGTCTCCTCTTTCACCCTCTGCACTCCTTACCCTGAATCCAGAGCATTAGCAGAAACAGAAACAGAACAGAACTCATCATTGTTGAGGAGATGAACTTAGGAGAGTGATCAGTGAAGGCGAGAGGACAGTTGTGTTTTTATTTCAGGCCAGCAGGGCAAGGACTTCCCTGGGGAGCAATATGCAAATGCTCTGGTCTGTAAAACAGTGTACAAAGAGGGGACAGTTATGTGGGTTTCTTGAATGTGAAAAATAACCCAAAAGTGAAAGTAATAAAAGAGAATGTGATATCTGATAGAGGTTAAAGAACTGTCAATGCAGTTTAAATCACTTATAAATATGGATCAACAAATTGTCTTCATGTATAATTTGAAATTTACTTAAATTTTGTCTATCTACACATGACTAAATTGCAGAGAAAAGGGGGGGGGATTTAATTGAGAAACAGCTATTTACCATCAGATGTGAGATGAGCTCCCAGAACTTTGTGTTGATAGTCCCTGGTGTATTGCAAAAATACAAGATGGAAGCAAATGATTCAACTCTCTCTTTAACTTATTGACTGTACTCTGATTCTGTATTAGAAAATATACTTTTAACTATAATCAAGGGAATATGCTTAAAGGATTAATTTGATCCAAAAAGTGTATACTAAAAGCAGTACTATACTTGCTATACACTCAAAAATTCATATATCTAATTATTACCATATGTCCCATACATAAATATATACATCATTCTCATAACTCTGAAATTATTTTGAAACATTTTCCTTACTCTTACATATCCAACAAACTTTGAACTTCTGGTTGTTGAGACCCGTACTCTGTCTCAATGCTTTGGGGCTAAGTGCTCTCGTCAAGAGAGAGAGTGGGGCTCTTGGGGCAGGAGACGCAAAGAATGGAGACAAGACAGGGTGTGATCAGATCTCAAGTCTCTCTCTCAAGTCTCGTTTATTGAAGGGAATTCTGAGGTATTTATACGCTTTTGCCACGTGCCTTGTAGGTGTTGATATGATGTAAGCCTTATAGGCATGTATAGCGTGGATAGCACGTGCACCACAATGCCTTGCAGGCGTGGATAGCATGTGCACCTTATAAGCATGTATGGTGTAGATAGCTCGTGGACAGCACGTGAACTGCATACCTTGCAGGCGTGGCTACCACGTGCACCTTGCAGCTGGGGGCAGTAAACAGCAACACAAAATATGTGGGATATCAGAGTGTGCTTCAGCTGTTGTAGGCTATTGAAAACCAAATCTCT